>NW_026871209.1:300000-503394 GCF_028564815.1 Eubalaena glacialis
GCAAGGCAGATTTGCAGGAAACAGATTTCAGGAGGTAGATTCGACTCGCCTTTAAAGCACATGAAAAGCGGCAAAACGTTGACAATGATGCCCTTGGCCAAAAAGGGCGTATGCGTTTTTTCCTGAATATATTCAGGAAAAAACGCATACGCCCTTTTTGGCCAACCAAGCAAGCCGGAAGGGCAAATCAGCGCTACAAAGAAGTCTCGCTTGCCCTCGGTCAAAAGGGCCATGCTGAACAAACAGTAAAAACCAGAAAAGCAGGACAGGCCATGGAGACATGGGAGCCTTGCTACGCTGATGGGCGGGATATAAATTGCCAACAGGCACTCTGGAGAAGAGTACGGTGTGTCCTGAAACAAGTAATAAACACAGCGTAGAGAGCATAGGGCACTTCCACTCATGGGCGTATAAATTGGGAAAACTAAAAATCAACAAGACACAGGCACCCTAAAGTTTACGGCTGCTCTGTTTCCAAGAACCTCCGCTTCGGTACACCTTCAATATCCCAGGAAAGAGAAAAATGGATAAAGAAATGGTGGTACTTGGCACAATGGAATATCACTCAGCCATGAAATCAATGTCATAAGGCTAGTTAGCAGCATGATGTGTGGATTTAGGTTCGATGATTCTAAGTGAAATAAGTCACACAGAAAAAGACACTTATCCTAAGATATCGCTTATAGAGGGAATGTCAAAATCGCTACACTTGAACTGAATTACAAAACAGAACAGAGTCACACCTTTAGAAGACACACTATGGCTGCTTAACGGGAAAGGTGAGGTGGGGTGATGCATAAAAGAAGGGTTTGAAATTAGCTCAGAGACCGCTCCATAAGCCAAATATGTAATAGACAAGGCCTACTCCCTGCTCAGTGAACTGGACTCAACACCCCCTAGTCACCGCACAAGAATATATCTGACTAGTATGAATCTAAAAACCTATGTATCGATATCTCTCTGCAAGTGAATCAAGAGGGTGTAAAGCGGCATAAACACAGCAGGGAAAAGCAGCCAAACCCCATTCTAAGCATACATTACTTTAAAAAACCCACAAAGCAAAGACAGTGAAAGTGAGAGAAATTCTTACAACATCCGTTCAGGGTCTATGATGCAACCTGGATTGACCATATCTAGACCCACAGCTGGATGAGACATAAGGCTGGACACTCTTGGGGCTGAGAGGATTGGTGAGGTTGGGTGAGCAAACGCAGATACTTTAAAGTAACACTGCGGGGAACACACCCCATGGGTCTCAAATCTCCAGGTACAAGGGAATCTTCCTACATCAAAACATGCATGGGAAAGCCAGAAAATGGTATGCCGTGAGATCGGTAAAGGTTTCTAAAACGCACCTCATTTCTCCTCTCCTTGTGCTCGGGTTCGCCATTCCAGCCGCTTGACTAACCATCTCCCTACTTGGAGAATCAGCACCTTTAACCTACTGTTTCGTCCAGGTTGCAATTTGTCCTGAGGATGAACGGGAAGACGGGGAACCAACGAAAGACTAGCCCTAGGTGTTGGGACAGGCACAGGTCACTCCATTTTCCCATCAGGAAGAAGAATGAACCACAGGCTCAGCCTGCCCCCCAGAACCAAAATAGGGCCTGAAGCAATCCTGCGCTTTTGCGGCCAGCTCCCAAAAAAGCGAGGAGACAAATGGAGCTCAGGGGCACTGCAATTCACAAACGTGCAGAGTTATAAATGAGAACTCTCGTCCACAAATATATTGAGGGAAGGCAACGAAGAGGATTTGAAAGCAAGGCAGATTTGCAGGAAACAGATTTCAGGAGGTAGATTCGACTCGCCTTTAAAGCACATGAAAAGCGGCAAAACGTTGACAATGAGGCCCTTGGCCAAAAAGGGCGTATGCGTTTTTTCCTGAATATATTCAGGAAAAAACGCATACGCCCTTTTTGGCCAACCAAGCAAGCCGGAAGGGCAAATCAGCGCTACAAAGAAGTCTCGCTTGCCCTCCGTCAAAAGGGCCATGCTGAACAAACAGTAAAAACCAGAAAAGCAGGACAGGCCATGGAGACATGGGAGCCTTGCTACGCTGATGGGCGGGATATAAATTGCCAACAGGCACTCTGGAGAAGAGTACGGTGTGTCCTGAAACAAGTAATAAACACAGCGTAGAGAGCATAGGGCACTTCCACTCATGGGCGTATAAATTGGGAAAACTAAAAATCAACAAGACACAGGCACCCTAAAGTTTACGGCTGCTCTGTTTCCAAGAACCTCCACTTCGGTACACCTTCAATATCCCAGGAAAGAGAAAAATGGATAAAGAAATGGTGGTACTTGGCACAATGGAATATCACTCAGCCATGAAATCAATGTCATAAGGCTAGTTAGCAGCATGATGAGTGGATTTAGATACGATGATTCTAAGTGAAATAAGTCACACAGAAAAAGACACTTATCCTAAGATATCGCTTATAGAGGGAATGTCAAAATCGCTACACTTGAACTGAATTACAAAACAGAACAGAGTCACACCTTTAGAAGACACACTATGGCTGCTTAACGGGAAAGGTGAGGTGGGGTGATGCATAAAACAAGGGTTTGAAATTAGCTCAGAGACCGCTCCATAAGCCAAATATGTAATAGACAAGGCCTACTCCCTGCTCAGTGAACTGGACTCAACACACCCTAGTCACCACACAAGAATATATCTGACTAGTAAGAATCTGAAAACCTATGTATCGATATCTCTCTGCAAGTGAATCAAGAGGGTGTAAAGCGGCATCAACACAGCAAGGAAAAGCAGCCAAGCCCCATTCTAAACATAAATTACTTTAAAAAACCCACAAAACAAAGACAGTGAAAGAGAGAGAAATTCTTACAAAATCCGTTCAGGGTCTCTGATGCAACCTGGATTGACCATATCTAGACCCACAGCTGGATGAGACAGAAGGCTGGACACTCTTGGGGCTGAGAGGATTGGTGAGGTTGGGTGAGCAAACGCAGATACTTTAAAGTAACACTGCGGGGAACACACCCCATGGGTCTCAAATCTCCAGGTACAAGGGCATCTTCCTACATCAAAACATGCATGGGAAACCCAGAAGATGGTATGCCGTGAGATCGGGAAAGGTTTCTAAAACGCACCTCATTTCTCCTCTCCTTGTGCTCGGGTTCGCCATTCCAGCCGCTTGACTAACCATCTCCCTACTTGGAGAATCAGCACCTTTAACCTACTGTTTCGTCCAGGTTGCAATTTGTCCTGAGGATGAACGGGAAGACGGGGAACCAACGACAGACTAGCCCTAGGTATTGGGACAGGCACAGGTCACTCCATTTTCCCATCAGGAAGAAGAATGAACCACAGGCTCAGCCTGTCCCCCAGAACCAAAATAGGGCCTGAAGCAATCCTGCGCTTTTGCGGCCAGCTCCCAAAAAAGCGAGGAGACAAATGGAGCTCAGGGGCACTGCAATTCACAAACGTGCAGAGTTATAAATGAGAACTCTCGTCCACAAATATATTGAGGGAAGGCAACGAAGAGGATTTGAAAGCAAGGCAGATTTGCAGGAAACAGATTTCAGGAGGTAGATTCGACTCGCCTTTAAAGCACATGAAAAGCGGCAAAACGTTGACAATGATGCCCTTGGCCAAAAAGGGCGTATGCGTTTTTTCCTGAATATATTCAGGAAAAAACGCATACGCCCTTTTTGGCCAACCAAGCAAGCCGGAAGGGCAAATCAGCGCTACAAAGAAGTCTCGCTTGCCCTCGGTCAAAAGGGCCATGCTGAACAAACAGTAGAAACCAGAAAAGCAGGACAGGCCATGGAGACATGGGAGCCTTGCTACGCTGATGGGCGGGATATAAATTGCCAACAGGCACTCTGGAGAAGAGTACGGTGTGTCCTGAAACAAGTAATAAACACAGCGTAGAGAGCATAGGGCACTTCCACTCATGGGCGTATAAATTGGGAAAACTAAAAATCAACAAGACACAGGCACCCTAAAGTTTACGGCTGCTCTGTTTCCAAGAACCTCCACTTCGGTACACCTTCAATATCCCAGGAAAGAGAAAAATGGATAAAGAAATGGTGGTACTTGGCACAATGGAATATCACTCAGCCATGAAATCAATGTCATAAGGCTAGTTAGCAGCATGATGAGTGGATTTAGATACGATGATTCTAAGTGAAATAAGTCACACAGAAAAAGACACTTATCCTAAGATATCGCTTATAGAGGGAATGTCAAAATCGCTACACTTGAACTGAATTACAAAACAGAACAGAGTCACACCTTTAGAAGACACACTATGGCTGCTTAACGGGAAAGGTGAGGTGGGGTGATGCATAAAACAAGGGTTTGAAATTAGCTCAGAGACCGCTCCATAAGCCAAATATGTAATAGACAAGGCCTACACCCTGCTCAGTGAACTGGACTCAACACACCCTAGTCACCGCACAAGAATATATCTGACTAGTATGAATCTAAAAACCTATGTATCGATATCTCTCTGCAAGTGAATCAAGAGGGTGTAAAGCCGCATAAACACAGCAGAGAAAAGCAGCCAAACCCCATTCTAAACATACATTACTTTAAAAAACCCACAAAGCAAAGACAGTGAAAGTGAGAGAAATTCTTACAACATCCGTTCAGGGTCTATGATGCAACCTGGATTGACCATATCTAGACCCACAGCTGGATGAGACATAAGGCTGGACACTCTTGGGGCTGAGAGGATTGGTGAGGTTGGGTGAGCAAACCAGATACTTTAAAGTAACACTGCGGGGAACACACCCCATGGGTCTCAAATCTCCAGGTACAAGGGCATCTTCCTACATCAAAACATGCATGGGAAAGCCAGAAGATGGTATGCCGTGAGATCGGTAAAAGTTTCTAAAACGCACCTCATTTCTCCTCTCCTTGTGCTCGGGTTCGCCATTCCAGCCGCTTGACTAACCATCTCCCTACTTGGAGAATCAGCACCTTTAACCTACTGTTTCGTCCAGGTTGCAATTTGTCCTGAGGATGAACGGGAAGACGGGGAACCAACGAAAGACTAGCCCTAGGTGTTGGGACAGGCACAGGTCACTCCATTTTCCCATCAGGAAGAAGAATGAACCACAGGCTCAGCCTGCCCCCCAGAACCAAAATAGGGCCTGGAGCAATCCTGTGCTTTTGCGGCCAGCTCCCAAAAAAGCGAGGAGACAAATGGAGCTCAGGGGCACTGCAATTCACAAACGTGCAGAGTTATAAATGAGAACTCTCGTCCACAAATATATTGAGGGAAGGCAACGAAGAGGATTTGAAAGCAAGGCAGATTTGCAGGAAACAGATTTCAGGAGGTAGATTCGACTCGCCTTTAAAGCACATGAAAAGCGGCAAAACGTTGACAATGATGCCCTTGGCCAAAAAGGGCGTATGCGTTTTTTCCTGAATATATTCAGGAAAAAACGCATTCGCCCTTTTTGGCCAACCAAGCAAGCCGGAAGGGCAAATCAGCGCTACAAAGAAGTCTCGCTTGCCCTCGGTCAAAAGGGCCATGCTGAACAAACAGTAGAAACCAGAAAAGCAGGACAGGCCATGGAGACATGGGAGCCTTGCTACGCTGATGGGCGGGATATAAATTGCCAACAGGCACTCTGGAGAAGAGTACGGTGTGTCCTGAAACAAGTAATAAACACAGCGTAGAGAGCATAGGGCACTTCCACTCATGGGCGTATAAATTGGGAAAACTAAAAATCAACAAGACACAGGCACCCTAAAGTTTACGGCTGCTCTGTTTCCAAGAACCTCCCCTTCGGTACACCTTCAATATCCCAGGAAAGAGAAAAATGGATAAAGAAATGGTGGTACTTGGCACAATGGAATATCACTCAGCCATGAAATCAATGTCATAAGGCTAGTTAGCAGCATGATGAGTGGATTTAGATACGATGATTCTAAGTGAAATAAGTCACACAGAAAAAGACACTTATCCTAAGATATCGCTTATAGAGGGAATGTCAAAATCGCTACACTTGAACTGAATTACAAAACAGAACAGAGTCACACCTTTAGAAGACACACTATGGCTGCTTAACGGGAAAGGTGAGGTGGGGTGATGCATAAAACAAGGGTTTGAAATTAGCTCAGAGACCGCTCCATAAGCCAAATATGTAATAGACAAGGCCTACTCCCTGCTCAGTGAACTGGACTCAACACACCCTAGTCACCACACAAGAATATATCTGACTAGTAAGAATCTGAAAACCTATGTATCGATATCTCTCTGCAAGTGAATCAAGAGGGTGTAAAGCGGCATCAACACAGCAGGGAAAAGCAGCCAAGCCCGATTCTAAACATAAATTACTTTAAAAAACCCACAAAACAAAGACAGTGAAAGAGAGAGAAATTCTTACAAAATCCGTTCAGGGTCTCTGATGCAACCTGGATTGACCATATCTAGACCCACAGCTGGATGAAACAGAAGGCTGGACACTCTTGGGGCTGAGAGGATTGGTGAGGTTGGGTGAGCAAACGCAGATACTGTAAAGTAACACTGCGGGGAACTCACCCCATGGGTCTCAAATCTCCAGGTACAAGGGAATCTTCCTACATCAAAACATGCATGGGAAAGCCAGAAGATGGTATGCCGTGAGATCGGGAAAGGTTTCTAAAACGCACCTCATTTCTCCTCTCCTTGTGCTCGGGTTCGCCATTCCAGCCGCTTGACTAACCATCTCCCTACTTGGAGAATCAGCACCTTTAACCTCCTGATTGTACAGGTTGCAATTTGTCCTGAGGATGAACGGGAAGACGCGGAACCAACGAGAGACGAGCCCTAGGTGTTGGGACAGGCATAGGTCACTCCATTTTCCCATCAGGAAGAAGAATGAACCACAGGCTCAGCCTGCCCCCCAGAACCAAAATAGGGCCTGAAGCAATCCTGCGCTTTTGCGGCCAGCTCCCAAAAAAGCGAGGAGACAAATGGAGCTCAGGGGCACTGCAATTCACAAACGTGCAGAGTTATAAATGAGAACTCTCGTCCACAAATATATTGAGGGAAGGCAACGAAGAGGATTTGAAAGCAAGGCAGATTTGCAGGAAACAGATTTCAGGAGGTAGATTCGACTCGCCTTTAAAGCACATGAAAAGCGGCAAAACGTTGACAATGATGCCCTTGGCCAAAAAGGGCGTATGCGTTTTTTCCTGAATATATTCAGGAAAAAACGTATACGCCCTTTTTGGCCAACCAAGCAAGCCGGAAGGGCAAATCAGCGCTACAAAGAAGTCTCGCTTGCCCTCGGTCAAAAGGGCCATGCTGAACAAACAGTAAAAACCAGAAAAGCAGGACAGGCCATGGAGACATGGGAGCCTTGCTACGCTGATGGGCGGGATATAAATTGCCAACAGGCACTCTGGAGAAGAGTACGGTGTGTCCTGAAACAAGTAATAAACACAGCGTAGAGAGCATAGGGCACTTCCACTCATGGGCGTATAAATTGGGAAAACTAAAAATCAACAAGACACAGGCACCCTAAAGTTTACGGCTGCTCTGTTTCCAAGAACCTCCACTTCGGTACACCTTCAATATCCCAGGAAAGAGAAAAATGGATAAAGAAATGGTGGTACTTGGCACAATGGAATATCACTCAGCCATGAAATCAATGTCATAAGGCTAGTTAGCAGCATGATGAGTGGATTTAGATACGATGATTCTAAGTGAAATAAGTCACACAGAAAAAGACACTTATCCTAAGATATCGCTTATAGAGGGAATGTCAAAATCGCTACACTTGAACTGAATTACAAAACAGAACAGAGTCACACCTTTAGAAGACACACTATGGCTGCTTAACGGGAAAGGTGAGGTGGGGTGATGCATAAAACAAGGGTTTGAAATTAGCTCAGAGACCGCTCCATAAGCCAAATATGTAATAGACAAGGCCTACTCCCTGCTCAGTGAACTGGACTCAACACACCCTAGTCACCACACAAGAATATATCTGACTAGTAAGAATCTGAAAACCTATGTATCGATATCTCTCTGCAAGTGAATCAAGAGGGTGTAAAGCGGCATCAACACAGCAGGGAAAAGCAGCCAAGCCCGATTCTAAACATAAATTACTTTAAAAAACCCACAAAACAAAGACAGTGAAAGAGAGAGAAATTCTTACAAAATCCGTTCAGGGTCTCTGATGCAACCTGGATTGACCATATCTAGACCCACAGCTGGATGAAACAGAAGGCTGGACACTCTTGGGGCTGAGAGGATTGGTGAGGTTGGGTGAGCAAACGCAGATACTGTAAAGTAACACTGCGGGGAACTCACCCCATGGGTCTCAAATCTCCAGGTACAAGGGAATCTTCCTACATCAAAACATGCATGGGAAACCCAGAAGATGGTATGCCGTGAGATCGGGAAAGGTTTCTAAAACGCACCTCATTTCTCCTCTCCTTGTGCTCGGGTTCGCCATTCCAGCCGCTTGACTAACCATCTCCCTACTTGGAGAATCAGCACCTTTAACCTCCTGATTGTACAGGTTGCAATTTGTCCTGAGGATGAACGGGAAGACGCGGAACCAACGAGAGACGAGCCCTAGGTGTTGGGACAGGCATAGGTCACTCCATTTTCCCATCAGGAAGAAGAATGAACCACAGGCTCAGCCTGCCCCCCAGAACCAAAATAGGGCCTGAAGCAATCCTGCGCTTTTGCGGCCAGCTCCCAAAAAAGCGAGGAGACAAATGGAGCTCAGGGGCACTGCAATTCACAAACGTGCAGAGTTATAAATGAGAACTCTCGTCCACAAATATATTGAGGGAAGGCAACGAAGAGGATTTGAAAGCAAGGCAGATTTGCAGGAAACAGATTTCAGGAGGTAGATTCGACTCGCCTTTAAAGCACATGAAAAGCGGCAAAACGTTGACAATGATGCCCTTGGCCAAAAAGGGCGTATGCGTTTTTTCCTGAATATATTCAGGAAAAAACGTATACGCCCTTTTTGGCCAACCAAGCAAGCCGGAAGGGCAAATCAGCGCTACAAAGAAGTCTCGCTTGCCCTCGGTCAAAAGGGCCATGCTGAACAAACAGTAAAAACCAGAAAAGCAGGACAGGCCATGGAGACATGGGAGCCTTGCTACGCTGATGGGCGGGATATAAATTGCCAACAGGCACTCTGGAGAAGAGTACGGTGTGTCCTGAAACAAGTAATAAACACAGCGTAGAGAGCATAGGGCACTTCCACTCATGGGCGTATAAATTGGGAAAACTAAAAATCAACAAGACACAGGCACCCTAAAGTTTACAGCTGCTCTGTTTCCAGGAACCTCCGCTTCGGAACACCTTCAATATCCCAGGAAAGAGAAAAATGGATAAAGAAATGGTGGGATTGGCACAATGGAATATCACTCAGCCATGAAATCAATGTCATAAGGCTAGTTAGCAGCATTATGAGTGGATGTAGGTACGATGATTCTAAGTGAAATAAGTCACACAGAAAAAGACACTTATCCTAATATATCGCTTATAGAGGGAATGTCAAAATCGCTACACTTGAACTGAATTACAAATCAGAACAGAGTCACACCTTTAGAAGACACACTATGGCTGCTTAACGGGAAAGGTGAGGTGGGGTGATGCATAAAACAAGGGTTTGAAATTACCTCAGAGACCACTCCATAAGCCAAATATGTAATAGACAAGGCCTAATCCCTGCTCAGTGAACTGGACTCAACACACCCTAGTCACCACACAAGAATATATCTGACTAGTAAGAATCTGAAAACCTATGTATCGATATCTCTCTGCAAGTGAATCAAGAGGGTGTAAAGCGGCATCAACACAGCAGGGAAAAGCAGCCAAGCCCGATTCTAAACATAAATTACTTTAAAAAACCCACAAAACAAAGACAGTGAAAGAGAGAGAAATTCTTACAAAATCCGTTCAGGGTCTATGATGCAACCTGGATTGACCATATCTAGACCCACAGCTGGATGAGACATAAGGCTGGACACTCTTGGGGCTGAGAGGATTGGTGAGGTTGGGTGAGCAAACGCAGATACTTTAAAGTAACACTGCGGGGAACACACCCCATGGGTCTCAAATCTCCAGGTACAAGGGAATCTTCCTACATCAAAACATGCATGGGAAACCCAGAAGATGGTATGCCATGAGATCGGGAATGGTTTCTAAAACGCACCTCATTTCTCCTCTCCTTGTGCTCGGGTTCGCCATTCCAGCCGCTTGACTAACCATCTCCCTACTTGGAGAATCAGCACCTTTAACCTCCTGATTGTACAGGTAGCAATTTGTCCTGAGGATGAACGGGAAGATGCGGAACAAACGAGAGACGAGCCCTAGGTGTTGGGACAGGCATAGGTCACTCCATTTTCCCATCAGGAAGAAGAATGAACCACAGGCTCAGCCTGCCCCCCAGAACCAAAATAGGGCCTGAAGCAATCCTGCGCTTTTGCGGCCAGCTCCCAAAAAAGCGAGGAGACAACTGGAGCTCAGGGGCACTGCAATTCACAAACGTGCAGAGTTATAAATGAGAACTCTCGTCCACAAATATATTGAGGGAAGGCAACGAAGAGGATTTGAAAGCAAGGCAGATTTGCAGGAAACAGATTTCAGGAGGTAGATTCGACTCGCCTTTAAAGCACATGAAAAGCGGCAAAACGTTGACAATGATGCCCTTGGCCAAAAAGGGCGTATGCGTTTTTTCCCGAATATATTCAGGAAAAAACGCATACGCCCTTTTTGGCCAACCAAGCAAGCCGGAAGGGCAAATCAGCGCTACAAAGAAGTCTCGCTTGCCCTCGGTCAAAAAGGCCATGCTGAACAAACAGTAAAAACCAGAAAAGCAGGACAGGCCATGGAGACATGGGAGCCTTGCTACGCTGATGGGCGGGATATAAATTGCCAACAGGCACTCTGGAGAAGAGTACGGTGTGTCCTGAAACAAGTAATAAACACAGCGTAGAGAGCATAGGGCACTTCCACTCATGGGCGTATAAACTGGCAAAACTAAAAACAAACAAGACACAGGCACCCTAAAGTTTACGGCTGCTCTGCTTCCAAGAACCTCCGCTTCGGAACACCTTCAATATCCCAGGAAAGAGAAAAATGGATAAAGAAATGGTGGTACTTGGCACAATGGAATATCACTCAGCCATGAAATCAATGTCATAAGGCTAGTTAGCAGCATGATGTGTGGATTTAGGTACGATGATTCTAAGTGAAATAAGTCACACAGAAAAAGACACTTATCCTAAGATATCGCTTATAGAGGGAATGTCAAAATCGCTACACTTGAACTGAATTACAAAACAGAACAGAGGCACACCTTTAGAAGACACACTATGGCTGCTTAACGGGAAAGGTGAGGTGGGGTGATGCATAAAACAAGGGTTTGAAATTAGCTCAGACACCGCTCCATAAGCCAAATATGTAATAGACAAGGCCTACTCCCTGCTCAGTGAACTGGACTCAACACCCCCTAGTCACCGCACAAGAATAATTCTGACTAGTACGAATCTGAAAACCTATGTATCGATATCTCTCTGCAAGTGAATCAAGAGGGTGTAAAGCGGCATCAACACAGCAGGGAAAAGCAGCCAAGCCCGATTCTAAACATAAATTACTTTAAAAAACCCACAAAACAAAGACAGTGAAAGAGAGAGAAATTCTTACAAAATCCGTTCAGGGTCTATGATGCAACCTGGATTGACCATATCTAGACCCACAGCTGGATGAGACATAAGGCTGGACACTCTTGGGGCTGAGAGGATTGGTGAGGTTGGGTGAGCAAACGCAGATACTTTAAAGTAACACTGCGGGGAACTCACCCCATGGGTCTCAAATCTCCAGGTACAAGGGAATCTTCCTACATCAAAACATGCATGGGAAAGCCAGAAGATGGTATGCCGTGAGATCGGGAAAGGTTTCTAAAACGCACCTCATTTCTCCTCTCCTTGTGCTCGGGTTCACCATTCCAGCCGCTTGACTAACCATCTCCCTACTTGGAGAATCAGCACCTTTAACCTACTGTTTCGTCCGGGTTGCAATTTGTCCTGAGGATGAACGGGAAGACGGGGAACCAACGAAAGACTAGCCCTAGGTGGTGGGACAGGCACAGGTCACTCCATTTTCCCATCAGGAAGAAGAATGAACCACAGGCTCAGCCTGCCCCCCAGAATCAAAATAGGGCCTGAAGCAATCCTGCGCTTTTGCGGCCAGCACCCAAAAAAGCGAGGAGACAAATGGAGCTCAGGGGCACTGCAATTCACAAACGTGCAGAGTTATAAATGAGAACTCTCGTCCACAAATATATTGAGGGAAGGCAACGAAGAGGATTTGAAAGCAAGGCAGATTTGCAGGAAACAGATTTCAGGAGGTAGATTCGACTCGCCTTTAAAGCACATGAAAAGCGGCAAAACGTTGACAATGAGGCCCTTGGCCAAAAAGGGCGTATGCGTTTTTTCCTGAATATATTCAGGAAAAAACGCATACGCCCTTTTTGGCCAACCAAGCAAGCCGGAAGGGCAAATCAGCGCTACAAAGAAGTCTCGCTTGCCCTCGGTCAAAAGGGCCATGCTGAACAAACAGTAAAAACCAGAAAAGCAGGACAGGCCATGGAGACATGGGAGCCTTGCTACGCTGATGGGCGGGATATAAATTGCCAACAGGCACTCTGGAGAAGAGTACGGTGTGTCCTGAAACAAGTAATAAACACAGCGTAGAGAGCATAGGGCACTTCCACTCAAGGGCGTATAAATTGGGAAAACTAAAAATAAACAAGACACAGGCACCCTAAAGTTTACGGCTGCTCTGTTTCCAAGAACCTCCGCTTCGGAACACCTTCAATATCCCAGGAAAGAGAAAAATGGATAAAGAAATGGTGGTACTTGGCACAATGGAATATCACTCAGCCATGAAATCAATGTCATAAGGCTAGTTAGCAGCATGATGAGTGGATTTAGGTACGATGATTCTAAGTGAAATAAGTCACACAGAAAAAGACACTTATCCTAAGATATCGCTTATAGAGGGAATGTCAAAATCGCTACACTTGAACTGAATTACAAAACAGAACAGAGTCACACCTTTAGAAGACACACTATGGCTGCTTAACGGGAAAGGTGAGGTGGGGTGATGCATAAAACAAGGGTTTGAAATTAGCTCAGAGACCGCTCCATAAGCCAAATATGTAATAGACAAGGCCTACTCCCTGCTCAGTGAACTGGACTCAACACCCCCTAGTCACCGCACAAGAATAATTCTGACTAGTACGAATCTGAAAACCTATGTATCGATATCTCTCTGCAAGTGAATCAAGAGGGTGTAAAGCGGCATCAACACAGCAGGGAAAAGCAGCCAAGCCCGATTCTAAACATAAATTACTTTAAAAAACCCACAAAACAAAGACAGTGAAAGAGAGAGAAATTCTTACAAAATCCGTTCAGGGTCTCTGATGCAACCTGGATTGACCATATCTAGACCCACAGCTGGATGAGACATAAGGCTGGACACTCTTGGGGCTGAGAGGATTGGTGAGGTTGGGTGAGCAAACGCAGATACTTTAAAGTAACACTGCGGGGAACACACCCCATGGGTCTCAAATCTCCAGGTACAAGGGAATCTACCTACATCAAAACATGCATGGGAAACCGAGAAGATGGTATGCCATGAGATCGGGAAAGGTTTCTAAAACGCACCTCATTTCTCCTCTCCTTGTGCTCGGGTTCGCCATTCCAGCCGCTTGACTAACCATCTCCCTACTTGGAGAATCAGCACCTTTAACCTCCTGATTGTACAGGTTGCAATTTGTCCTGAGGATGAACGGGAAGAGGCGGAACCAACGAGAGACGAGCCCTAGGTGTTGGGACAGGCATAGGTCACTCCATTTTCCCATCAGGAAGAAGAATGAACCACAGGCTCAGCCTGCCCCCCAGAACCAAAATAGGGCCTGAAGCAATCCTGCGCTTTTGCGGCCAGCTCCCAAAAAAGCGAGGAGACAAATGGAGCTCAGGGGCACTGCAATTCACAAACGTGCAGAGTTATAAATGAGAACTCTCGTCCACAAATATATTGAGAGAAGGCAACGAAGAGGATTTGAAAGCAAGGCAGATTTGCAGGAAACAGATTTCAGGAGGTAGATTCGACTCGCCTTTAAAGCACATGAAAAGCGGCAAAACGTTGACAATGATGCCCTTGGCCAAAAAGGGCGTATGCGTTTTTTCCTGAATATATTCAGGAAAAAACGCATACGCCCTTTTTGGCCAACCAAGCAAGCCGGAAGGGCAAATCAGCGCTACAAAGAAGTCTCGCTTGCCCTCGGTCAAAAGGGCCATGCTGAACAAACAGTAAAAACCAGAAAAGCAGGACAGGCCATGGAGACATGGGAGCCTTGCTACGCTGATGGGCGGGATATAAATTGCCAACAGGCAATCTGGAGAAGAGTACGGTGTGTCCTGAAACAAGTAATAAACACAGCGTAGAGAGCATAGGGCACTTCCACTCATGGGCGTATAAATTGGGAAAACTAAAAATCAACAAGACACAGGCACCCTAAAGTTTACGGCTGCTCTGTTTCCAAGAACCTCCGCTTCGGTACACCTTCAATATCCCAGGAAAGAGAAAAATGGATAAAGAAATGGTGGTACTTGGCACAATGGAATATCACTCAGCCATGAAATCAATGTCATAAGGCTAGTTAGCAGCATGATGTGTGGATTTAGGTACGATGATTCTAAGTGAAATAAGTCACACAGAAAAAGACACTTATCCTAAGATATCGCTTATAGAGGGAATGTCAAAATCGCTACACTTGAACTGAATTACAAAACAGAACAGAGTCACACCTTTAGAAGACACACTATGGCTGCTTAACGGGAAAGGTGAGGTGGGGTGATGCATAAAACAAGGGTTTGAAATTAGCTCAGACACCGCTCCATAAGCCAAATATGTAATAGACAAGGCCTACTCCCTGCTCAGTGAACTGGACTCAACACCCCCTAGTCACCGCACAAGAATAATTCTGACTAGTACGAATCTGAAAACCTATGTATCGATATCTCTCTGCAAGTGAATCAAGAGGGTGTAAAGCGGCATCAACTCAGCAGGGAAAAGCAGCCAAGCCCGATTCTAAACATAAATTACTTTAAAAAACCCACAAAACAAAGACAGTGAAAGAGAGAGAAATTCTTACAAAATCCGTTCAGGGTCTATGATGCAACCTGGATTGACCATATGTAGACCCACAGCTGGATGAGACATAAGGCTGGACACTCTTGGGGCTGAGAGGATTGGTGAGGTTGGGTGAGCAAACGCAGATACTTTAAAGTAACACTGCGGGGAACACACCCCATGGGTCTCAAATCTCCAGGTACAAGGGAATCTTCCTACATCAAAACATGCATGGGAAAGCCAGAAGATGGTATGCCGTGAGATCGGGAAAGGTTTCTAAAACGCACCTCATTTCTCCTCTCCTTGTGCTCGGGTTCACCATTCCAGCCGCTTGACTAACCATCTCCCTACTTGGAGAATCAGCACCTTTAACCTACTGTTTCGTCCAGGTTGCAATTTGTCCTGAGGATGAACGGGAAGACGGGGAACCAACGAAAGACTAGCCCTAGGTGGTGGGACAGGCACAGGTCACTCCATTTTCCCATCAGGAAGAAGAATGAACCACAGGCTCAGCCTGCCCCCCAGAACCAAATTAGGGCCTGAAGCAATCCTGCGCTTTTGCGGCCAGCTCCCAAAAAAGCGAGGAGTCAAATGGAGCTCAGGGGCACTGCAATTCACAAACGTGCAGAGTTATAAATGAGAACTCTCGTCCACAAATATATTGAGGGAAGGCAACGAAGAGGATTTGAAAGCAAGGCAGATTTGCAGGAAACAGATTTCAGGAGGTAGATTCGACTCGCCTTTAAAGCACATGAAAAGCGCCAAAACGTTGACAATGATGCCCTTGGCCAAAAAGGGCGTATGCGTTTTTTCCTGAATATATTCAGGAAAAAACGCATACGCCCTTTTTGGCCAACCAAGCAAGCCGGAAGGGCAAATCAGCGCTACAAAGAAGTCTCGCTTGCCCTCGGTCAAAAGGTCCATGCTGAACAAACAGTAAAAACCAGAAAAGCAGGACAGGCCATGGAGACATGGGAGCCTTGCTACGCTGATGGGCGGGATATAAATTGCCAACAGGCACTCTGGAGAAGAGTACGGTGTGTCCTGAAACAAGTAATAAACACAGCGTAGAGAGCATAGGGCACTTCCACTCATGGGCGTATAAATTGGCAAAACTAAAAATAAACAAGACACAGGCACCCTAAAGTTTACGGCTGCTCTGTTTCCAAGAACCTCCGCTTCGGAACACCTTCAATATCCCAGGAAAGAGAAAAATGGATAAAGAAATGGTGGTACTTGGCACAATGGAATATCACTCAGCCATGAAATCAATGTCATAAGGCTAGTTAGCAGCATGATGAGTGGATTTAGCGACGATGATTCTAAGTGAAATAAGTCACACAGAAAAAGACACTTATCCTAAGATATCGCTTATAGAGGGAATGTCAAAATCGCTACACTTGAACTGAATTACAAAACAGAACAGAGTCACACCTGTAGAAGACACACTATGGCTGCTTAACGGGAAAGCTGAGGTGGGGTGATGCATAAAACAAGGGTTTGAAATTAGCTCAGAGACCGCTCCATAAGCCAAATATGTAATAGACAAGGCCTACTCCCTGCTCAGTGAACTGGACTCAACACCCCCTAGTCACCGCACAAGAATAATTCTGACTAGTACGAATCTGAAAACCTATGTATCGATATCTCTCTGCAAGTGAATCAAGAGGGTGTAAAGCGGCATCAACACAGCAGGGAAAAGCAGCCAAGCCCGATTCTAAACATAAATTACTTTAAAAAACCCACAAAACAAAGACAGTGAAAGAGAGAGAAATTCTTACAAAATCCGTTCAGGGTCTATGATGCAACCTGGATTCACCATATCTAGACCCACAGCTGGATGAGACATAAGGCTGGATACTCTTGGGGCTGAGAGGATTGGTGAGGTTGGGTGAGCAAACGCAGATACTTTAAAGTAACACTGCGGGGAACACACCCCATGGGTCTCAAATCTCCAGGTACAAGGGCATCTTCCTACATCAAAACATGCATGGGAAAGCCAGAAGATGGTATGCCATGAGATCGGGAAAGGTTTCTAAAACGCACCTCATTTCTCCTCTCCTTGTGCTCGGGTTCGCCATTCCAGCCGCTTGACTAACCATCTCCCTACTTGGAGAATCAGCACCTTTAACCTCCTGATTGTACAGGTTGCAATTTGTCCTGAGGATGAACGGGAAGACACGGAACCAACGAGAGACGAGCCCTAGGTGTTGGGACAGGCATAGGTCACTCCATTTTCCCATCAGGAAGAAGAATGAACCACAGGCTCAGCCTGCCCCCCAGAACCAAAATAGGGCCTGAAGCAATCCTGCGCTTTTGCGGCCAGCTCCCAAAAAAGCGAGTAGACAAATGGAGCTCAGGGGCACTGCAATTCACAAACGTGCAGAGTTATAAATGAGAACTCTCGTCCACAAATATATTGAGGGAAGGCAACGAAGAGGATTTGAAAGCAAGGCAGATTTGCAGGAAACAGATTTCAGGAGGTAGATTCGACTCGCCTTTAAAGCACATGAAAAGCGCCAAAACGTTGACAATGATGCCCTTGGCCAAAAAGGGCGTATGCGTTTTTTCCTGAATATATTCAGGAAAAAACGCATACGCCCTTTTTGGCCAACCAAGCAAGCCGGAAGGGCAAATCAGCGCTACAAAGAAGTCTCGCTTGCCCTCCGTCAAAAGGGCCATGCTGAACAAACAGTAAAAACCAGAAAAGCAGGACAGGCCATGGAGACATGGGAGCCTTGCTACGCTGATGGGCGGGATGTAAATTGCCAACAGGCACTCTGGAGAAGAGTACGGTGTGTCCTGAAACAAGTAATAAACACAGCGTAGAGAGCATAGGGCACTTCCACTCAAGGGCGTATAAATTGGGAAAACTAAAAATCAACAAGACACAGGCAACCTAAAGTTTACGGCTGCTCTGTTTCCAAGAACCTCCACTTCGGTACACCTTCAATATCCCAGGAAAGAGAAAAATGGATAAAGAAATGGTGGTACTTGGCACAATGGAATATCACTCAGCCATGAAATCAATGTCATAAGGCTAGTTAGCAGCATGATGTGTGGATTTAGATACGATGATTCTAAGTGAAATAAGTCACACCGAAAAAGACACTTATCCTAAGATATCGCTTATAGAGGGAATGTCAAAATCGCTACACTTGAACTGAATTACAAAACAGAACAGAGTCACACCTTTAGAAGACACACTATGGCTGCTTAACGGGAAAGCTGAGGTGGGGTGATGCATAGAACAAGGGTTTGAAATTAGCTCAAAGACCGCTCCATAAGCCAAATATGTAATAGACAAGGCCTACTCCCTGCTCAGTGAACTGGACTCAACACCCCCTAGTCACCGCACAAGAATAATACTGACTAGTACGAATCTGAAAACCTATGTATCGATATCTCTCTGCAAGTGAATCAAGAGTGTGTAAAGCGGCATCAACACAGCAGGGAAAAGCAGCCAAGCCCTATTCTAAACATAAATTACTTAAAAAAACCCACAAAACAAAGACAGTGAAAGAGAGAGAAATTCTTACAAAATCTGTTCTGGGTCTCTGATGCAACCTGGATTGACCATATCTAGACCCACAGCAGGATGAGACATAAGGCTGGACACTCTTGGGGCTGAGAGGATTCGTGAGCTTGGGTGAGCAAACGCAGATACTTTAAAGTAACACCGCGGGGTACACACCCCATGGGTCTCAAATCTCCAGGTACAAGGGCATCTTCCTACATCAAAACATGCATGGGAAACCCAGAAGATGGTATGCCGTGAGATCGGGAAAGGTTTCTAAAACGCACCTCATTTCTCCTCTCCTTGTGCTCGGGTTCGCCATTCCAGCCGCTTGACTAACCATCTCCCTACTTGGAGAATCAGCACCTTTAACCTCCTGTTTCGTACAGGTTGCAATTTGTCCTGAGGATGAACGGGAAGACGCGGAACCAACGAGAGACTAGCCCTAGGTGTTGGGACAGGCACAGGCCACTAAATTTTCCCATCAGGAAGAAGAATGAACCACAGGCTCAGCCTGCCCCCCAGAACCAAAATAGGGCCTGAAGCAATCCTGCGCTTTTGCGGCCAGCTCCCAAAAACGAGGAGACAAATGGAGCTCAGGGGCACTGCAATTCACAAACGTGCAGAGTTATAAATGAGAACTCTCGTCCACAAATATATTGAGGGAAGGCAACGAAGAGGATGTGAAAGCAAGGCAGATTTTCAGGAAACAGATTTCAGGAGGTAGATTCGACTCGCCTTTAAAGCACATGAAAAGCGGCAAAACGTTGACAATGATGCCCTTGGCCAAAAAGGGCGTATGCGTTTTTTCCTGAATATATTCAGGAAAAAACGCATACGCCCTTTTTGGCCAACCAAGCAAGCCGGAAGGGCAAATCAGCGCTACAAAGAAGTCTCGCTTGCCCTCGGTCAAAAGGGCCATGCTGAAATAAGCGTAAAAACCAGATAACCAGGACAGGCCATGGAGACATGGGAGCCTTGCTACGCTGATGGGCGGGATGTAAATTGCCAACAGGCACTCTGGAGAAGTGTACGGTGTGTCCTGAAACAAATAATAAACACAGCTTAGAGAGCATAGGGCACTTCCACTCATGGGCGTATAAATCGGGAAAATTAAACTCAACAAGACACAGGCACCCCAAACTTTATGGCTGCTCTGTTTCCAAGAACCTCCACTTCGGTACACCTTCAATATCCCAGGAAAGAGAAAAATGGATAAAGAAATGGTGGTACTTGGCACAATGGAATATCACTCAGCCATGAAATCAATGTCATAAGGCTAGTTAGCAGCATGATGAGTGGATTTAGGTCCGATGATTCTAAGTGAAATAAGTCACACAGAAAAAGGCACTTATCCTAAGATATCACTTAGAGAGGGAATGTCAAAATCGCTACACTTGAACTGAATTACAAAACAGAACAGAGTCACACCTTTAGAAGACACACTATGGCTGCTTAACGGGAAAGCTGAGGTGGGGTGATGCATAGAACAATGGTTTGAAATTAGCTCAGAGACCGCTCCATAAGCCAAATATGTAATAGACAAGGCCTACTCCCTGCTCAGTGAACTGGACTCAACACCCCCTAGGCACGGAAAAAGAATATATCTGACTAGTAAGAATCTGAAAACCTATGTATCGATATCTCTCTGCAAGTGAATCAAGAGGGTGTAAAGCGGCATCAACACAGCAGGGAAAAGCAGCCAAGCCCGATTCTAAACATAAATTACTTTAAAAAACCCACAAAACAAAGACAGTGAAAGAGAGAGAAATTCTTACAAAATCCGTTCAGGGTCTATGATGCAACCTGGATTGACCATATCTAGACCCACAGCTGGATGAGACATAAGGCTGGACACTCTTGGGGCTGAGAGGATTGGTGAGGTTGGGTGAGCAAACGCAGATACTTTAAAGTAACACTGCGGGGAACACACCCCATGGGTCTCAAATCTCCAGGTACAAGGGCATCTTCCTACATCAAAACATGCATGGGAAAGCCAGAAGATGGTATGCCATGAGATCGGGAAAGGTTTCTAAAACGCACCTCATTTATCTTCTCCTTGTGCTCGGGTTCGCCATTCCAGCCGCTTGACTAACCATCTCCCTACTTGGAGAATCAGCACCTTTAACCTCCTGATTGTACAGGTTGCAATTTGTCCTGAGGATGAACGGGAAGACGCGGAACCAACGAGAGACGAGCCCTAGGTGTTGGGACAGGCATAGGTCACTCCATTTTCCCATCAGGAAGAAGAATGAACCACAGGCACAGCCTGCCCCCCAGAACCAAAATAGGGCCTGAAGCAATCCTGCGCTTTTGCGGCCAGCTCCCAAAAAAGCGAGGAGACAAATGGAGCTCAGGGGCACTGCAATTCACAAACGTGCAGAGTTATAAATGAGAACTCTCGTCCACAAATATATTGAGGGAAGGCAACGAAGAGGATTTGAAAGCAAGGCAGATTTGCAGTAAACAGATTTCAGGAGGTAGATTCGACTCGCCTTTAAAGCACATGAAAAGCGGCAAAACGTTGACAATGATGCCCTTGGCCAAAAAGGGCGTATGCGTTTTTTCCTGAATATATTCAGGAAAAAACGCATACGCCCTTTTTGGCCAACCAAGCAAGCCGGAAGGGCAAATCAGCGCTACAAAGAAGTCTCGCTTGCCCTCGGTCAAAAGGGCCATGCTGAACAAACAGTAAAAACCAGAAAAGCAGGACAGGCCATGGAGACATGGGAGCCTTGCTACGCTGATGGGCGGGATATAAATTGCCAACAGGCACTCTGGAGAAGAGTACGGTGTGTCCTGAAACAAGTAATAAACACAGCGTAGAGAGCATAGGGCACTTCCACTCATGGGCGTATAAATTGGGAAAACTAAAAATCAACAAGACACAGGCACCCTAAAGTTTACGGCTGCTCTGTTTCCAAGAACCTCTGCTTCGGAACACCTTCAATATCCCAGGAAAGAGAAAAATGGATAAAGAAATGGTGGTACTTGACACAATGGAATATCACTCAGCCATGAAATCAATGTCATAAGGCTAGTTAGCAGCATGATGAGTGGATTTAGGTACGATGATTCTAAGTGAAATAAGTCACACAGAAAAAGACACTTATCCTAAGATATCGCTTATAGAGGGAATGTCAAAATCGCTACACTTGAACTGAATTACAAAACAGAACAGAGTCACACCTTTAGAAGACACACTATGGCTGCTTAACGGGAAAGGTGAGGTGGGGAGATGCATAAAACAAGGGTTTGAAATTAGCTCAGAGACCGCTCCATAAGCCAAATATGTAATAGACAAGGCCTACTCCCTGCTCAGTGAACTGGACTCAACACCCCGTAGTCACCGCACAAGAATAATTCTGACTAGTACGAATCTGAAAACCTATATATCGATATCTCTCTGCAAGTGAATCAAGAGGGTGTAAAGCGGCATCAACACAGCAGGGAAAAGCAGCCAAGCCCGATTCTAAACATAAATTACTTTAAAAAACCCACAAAACAAAGACAGTGAAAGAGAGAGAAATTCTTACAAAATCCGTTCAGGGTCTATGATGCAACCTGGATTGACCATATCTAGACCCACAGCTGGATGAGACATAAGGCTGGACACTCTTGGGGCTGAGAGGATTGGTGAGGTTGGGTGAGCAAACGCAGATACTTTAAAGTAACACTGCGGGGAACACACACCATGGGTCTCAAATCTCCAGGTACAAGGGAATCTTCCTACATCAAAACATGCATGGGAAAGCCAGAAGATGGTATGCCGTGAGATCGGGAAAGGTTTCTAAAACGCACCTCATTTCTCCTCTCCTTGTGCTCGGGTTCGCCATTCCAGCCGCTTGACTAACCATCTCCCTAATCGGAGAATCAGCACCTTTAACCTACAGTTTCGTCCAGGTTGCAATTTGTCCTGAGGATGAACGGGAAGACGCGGAACCAACGAGAGACGAGCCCTAGGTGTTGGGACAGGCATAGGTCATTCCATTTTCCCATCAGGAAGAAGAATGAACCACAGGCTCAGCCTGCCCCCCAGAACCAAAATAGGGCCTGAAGCAATCTTGCGCTTTTGCGGCCAGCTCCCAAAAAAGCGAGGAGACAAATGGAGCTCAGGGGCACTGCAATTCACAAACGTGCAGAGTTATAAATGAGAACTCTCGTCCACAAATATATTGAGGGAAGGCAACGAAGAGGATTTGAAAGCAAGGCAGATTTGCAGGAAACAGATTTCAGGAGGTAGATTCGACTCGCCTTTAAAGCACATGAAAAGCGGCAAAACGTTGACAATGATGCCCTTGGCCAAAAAGGGCGTATGCGTTTTTTCCTGAATATATTCAGGAAAAAACGCAGACGCCCTTTTTGGCCAACCAAGCAAGCCGGAAGGGCAAATCAGCGCTACAAAGAAGTCTCGCTTGCCCTCGGTCAAAAGGGCCATGCTGAACAAACAGTAAAAACCAGAAAAGCAGGACAGGCCATGGAGACATGGGAGCCTTGCTACGCTGATGGGCAGGATATAAATTGCCAACAGGCACTCTGGAGAAGAGTACGGTGTGTCCTGAAACAAGTAATAAACACAGCGTAGAGAGCATAGGGCACTTCCACTCATGGGCGTATAAATTGGGAAAACTAAAAATCAACAAGACACAGGCACCCTAAAGTTTACGGCTGCTCTGTTTCCAAGAACCTCCGCTTCGGTACACCTTCAATATCCCAGGAAAGAGAAAAATGGATAAAGAAATGGTGGTACTTGGCACAATGGAATATCACTCAGCCATGAAATCAATGTCATAAGGCTAGTTAGCAGCATGATGTGTGGATTTAGGTACGATGATTCTAAGTGAAATAAGTCACACAGAAAAAGACACTTATCCTAAGATATCGCTTATAGAGGGAATGTCAAAATCGCTACACTTGAACTGAATTACAAAACAGAACAGAGTCACACCTTTAGAAGACACACTATGGCTGCTTAACCGGAAAGGTGAGGTGGGGTGATGCATAAAACAAGGGTTTGAAATTAGCTCAGACACCGCTCCATAAGCCAAATATGTAATAGACAAGGCCTACTCCCTGCTCAGTGAACTGGACTCAACACCCCCTAGTCACCGCACAAGAATATATCTGACTAGTATGAATCTGAAAACCTATGTATCGATATCTCTCTGCAAGTGAATCAAGAGGGTGTAAAGCGGCATAAACACAGCAGGGAAAAGCAGCCAAACCCCTTTCTAAACATACATTACTTTAAAAAACCCACAAAGCAAAGACAGTGAAAGAGAGAGAAATTCTTATAAAATCCGTTCAGGGTCTATGATGCAACCTGGATTGACCATATCTAGACCCACAGCTGGATGAGACATAAGGCTGGACACTCTTGGGGCTGAGAGGATTGGTGAGGTTGGGTGAGCAAACGCAGATACTTTAAAGTAACACTGCGGGGAACACACCCCATGGGTCTCAAATCTCCAGGTACAAGGGCATCTTCCTACATCAAAACATGCATGGGAAATCCAGAAGATGGTATGCCGTGAGATCGGGAAAGGTTTCTAAAACGCACCTCATTTCTCCTCTCCTTGTGCTCGGGTTCGCCATTCCAGCCGCTTGACTAACCATCTCCCTACTTGGAGAATCAGCACCTTTAACCTCCTGATTGTACAGGTTGCAATTTGTCCTGAGGATGAACGGGAAGACGCGGAACCAACGAGAGACGAGCCCTAGGTGTTGGGACAGGCATAGGTCACTCCATTTTCCCATCAGGAAGAAGAATGAACCACAGGCTCAGCCTGCCCCCCAGAACCAAAATAGGGCCTGAAGCAATCCTGCGCTTTTGCGGCCAGCTCCCAAAAAAGCGAGGAGACAAATGGAGCTCAGGGGCACTGCAATTCACAAACGTGCAGAGTTATAAATGAGAACTCTCGTCCACAAATATATTGAGGGAAGGCAACGAAGAGGATTTCAAAGCAAGGCAGATTTGCAGGAAACAGATTTCAGGAGGTAGATTCGACTCGCCTTTAAAGCACATGAAAAGCGGCAAAACGTTGACAATGATGCCCTTGGCCAAAAAGGGCGTATGCGGTTTTTCCTGAATATATTCAGGAAAAAACGCATACGCCCTTTATGGCCAACCAAGCAAGCCGGAAGGGCAAATCAGCGCTACAAAGAAGTCTCGCTTGCCCTCGGTCAAAAGGGCCATGCTGAACAAAGTGTAAAAACCAGAAAAGCAGGACAGGCCATGGAGACATGGGAACCTTGCTACGCTGATGGGCGGGATGTAAATTGCCAACAGGCACTCTGGAGAAGAGTACGGTGTGTCCTGAAACAAGTACTAAACACAGCGTAGAGAGCATAGGGCACTTCCACTCAAGGGCGTATAAATTGGGAAAACTAAAAATCAACAAGACACAGGCACCCTAAAGTTTACGGCTGCTCTGTTTCCAAGAACCTCCATTCGGTACACCTTCAATATACCAGGAAAGAGAAAAATGGATAAAGAAATGGTGGTACTTGGCACAATGGAATATCACTCAACCATGAAATCAATGTCCTAAGGCTAGTTAGCAGCATGATGAGTGGATTTAGATACGATGATTCTAAGTGAAATAAGTCACACAGAAAAAGACACTTATCCTAAGATATCGCTTATAGAGGGAATGTCAAAATCGCTACACTTGAACTGAATTACAAAACAGAACAGAGTCACACCTTTAGAAGACACACTATGGCTGCTTAACGGGAAAGGTGAGGTGGGGTGATGCATAAAACAAGGGTTTGAAATTAGCTCAGAGACCGCTCCATAAGCCAAATATGTAATAGACAAGGCCTACTCCCTGCTCAGTGTACTGGACTCAACACACCCTAGACACCACACAAGAATATATATGACTAGTAAGAATCTGAAAACCTATGTATCGATATCTCTCTGCAAGTGAATCAAGAGGGTGTAAAGCGGCATCAACACAGCAGGGAAAAGCAGCCAAGCCCGATTCTAAACATAAATTACTTTAAAAAACCCACAAAACAAAGACAGTGAAAGAGAGAGAAATTCTTACAAAATCCGTTCAGGGTCTCTGATGCAACCTGGATTGACCATATCTAGACCCACAGCTGGATGAGACATAAGGCTGGACACTCTTGGGGCTGAGAGGATTGGTGAGGTTGGGTGAGCAAACGCAGATACTTTAAAGTAACACTGCGGGGAACACACCCCATGGGTCTCAAATCTCCAGGTACAAGGGCATCTTCCTACATCAAAACATGCATGGGAAACCCAGAAGATGTTATGCCATGAGATCGGGAAAGGTTTCTAAAACGCACCTCATTTCTCCTCTCCTTGTGCTCGGGTTCGCCATTCCAGCCGCTTGACTAACCATCTCCCTACTTGGAGAATCAGCACCTTTAACCTACTGTTTCGTCCAGGTTGCAATTTGTCCTGAGGATGAACGGGAAGACGAGGAACCAACGAAAGACTAGCCCTAGGTGTTGGGACAGGCACAGGTCACTCCATTTTCCCATCAGGAAGAAGAATGAACCACAGGCTCAGCCTGCCCCCCAGAACCAAAATAGGGCCTGAAGCAATCCTGCGCTTTTGCGGCCAGCTCCCAAAAAAGCGAGGAGACAAATGGAGCTCAGGGGCACTGCAATTCACAAACGTGCAGAGTTGTAAATGAGAACTCTCGTCCACAAATATATTGAGGGAAGGCAACGAAGAGGATTTGAAAGCAAGGCAGATTTGCAGGAAACAGATTTCAGGAGGTAGATTCGACTCGCCTTTAAAGCACATGAAAAGCGGCAAAACGTTGACAATGATGCCCTTGGCCAAAAAGGGCGTATGCGTTTTTTCCTGAATATATTCAGGAAAAAACGCATACGCCCTTTTTGGCCAACCAAGCAAGCCGGAAGGGCAAATCAGCGCTACAAAGAAGTCTCGCTTGCCCTCGGTCAAAAGGGCCATGCTGAACAAAGTGTAAAAACCAGAAAAGCAGGACAGGCCATGGAGACATGGGAGCCTTGCTACGCTGATGGGCGGGATGTAAATTGCCAACAGGCACTCTGGAGAAGAGTACGGTGTGTCCTGAAATAAGTAATAAACACAGCGTAGAGAGCATAGGGCACTTCCACTCAAGGGCGTATAAATTGGGAAAACTAAAAATCAACAAGACACAGGCACCCTAAAGTTTACGGCTGCTCTGTTCCAAGAACCTCCACTTCGGTACACCTTCAATATCCCAGGAAAGAGAGAAATGGATAAAGAAATGGTGGTACTTGGCACAATGGAATATCACTCAGCCATGAAATCAATGTCATAAGGCTAGTTAGCACCATGATGAGTGGATTTAGATACGATGATTCTAAGTGAAATAAGTCACACAGAAAAAGACACTTATCCTAAGATATCGCTTATAGAGGGAATGTCAAAATCGCTACACTTGAACTGAATTACAAAACAGAACAGAGTCACACCTTTAGAAGACACACTATGGCTGCTTAACGGGAAAGGTGAGGTGGGGTGATGCATAAAACAAGTGTTTGAAATTAGCTCAGACACCGCTCCATAAGCCAAATATGTAATAGACAAGGCCTACTCCCTGCTCAGTGAACTGGACTCAACACACCCTAGACACCACACAAGAATATATCTGACTAGTAAGAATCTGAAATCCTATGTATCGATATCTCTCTGCAAGTGAATCAAGAGGGTGTAAAGCGGCATAAACACAGCAGGGAAAAGCAGCCAAGCCCGATTCTAAACATACATTACTTTAAAAAACCCACAAAACAAAGACAGTGAAAGAGAGAGAAATTCTTACAAAATCCGTTCAGGGTCTATGATGCAACCTGGATTGACCATATCTAGACCCACAGCTGGATGAGACATAAGGCTGGACACTCTTGGGGCTGAGAGGATTGGTGAGGTTGGGTGAGCAAATGCAGATACTTTAAAGTAATACCGCGGGGTACCCACCCCATGGGTCTCAAATCTCCAGGTACAAGGGCATCTTCCTACATCAAAACATGCATGGGAAACCCAGAAGATGGTATGCCGTGAGATCGGGAAAGGTTTCTAAAACGCACCTCATTTCTCCTCTCCTTGTGCTCGGGTTCGCCATTCCAGCCACTTGACTAACCATCTCCCTACTTGGAGAATCAGCACCTTTAACCTACTGTTTCGTCCAGGTTGCAATTTGCCCTGAGGATGAACGGGAAGACGGGGAACCAACGGAAGACTAGCCCTAGGTGTTGGGACAGGCACAGGTCACTCCATTTTCCCATCAGGAAGAAGAATGAACCACAGGCTCAGCCTGCCCCCCAGAACCAAAATAGGGCCTGAAGCAATCCTGCGCTTTTGCGGCCAGCTCCCAAAAAAGCGAGGAGACAAATGGAGCTCAGGGGCACTGCAATTCACAAAAGTGCAGAGTTATAAATGAGAACTCTCGTCCACAAATATATTGAGGGAAGGCAACGAAGAGGATTTGAAAGCAAGGCAGATTTGCAGGAAACAGATTTCAGGAGGTAGATTCGACTCGCCTTTAAAGCACATGAAAAGCGGCAAAATGTTGACAATGATGCCCTTGGCCAAAAAGGGCGTATGCGTTTTTTCCTGAATATATTCAGACAAAAACGCATACGCCCTTTTTGGCGAACCAAGCAAGCCGGAAGGGCAAATCAGCGTTACAAAGAAGTCTCGCTTGCCCTCGGTCAAAAGGGCCATGCTGAAAAAAGTGTAAAAACCAGAAAAGCAGGACAGGCCATGGAGACATGGGAGCCTTGTTACGCTGATGGGCGGGATGTAAATTGCCAACAGGCACTCTGGAGAAGAGTACGGTGTGTCCTGAAACAAGTAATAAACACAGCGTAGAGAGCATAGGGCACTTCCACTCATGGGCGTATAAATTGGGAAAACTAAGAATCAACAAGACACAGGCACCCTAAAGTTTACGGCTGCTCTGTTTCCAAGAACCTCCGCTTCGGTACACCTTCAATATCCCAGGAAAGAGAAAAATGGATAAAGAAATGGTGGTACTTGGCACAATGGAATATCACTCTGCCATGAAATCAATGTCATAAGGCTAGTTAGCAGCATGATGAGTGGATTTAGATACGATGATTCTAAGTGAAATAAGTCACACAGAAAAAGACACTTATCCTAAGATATCGCTTATAGAGGGAATGTCAAAATCGCTACACTTGAACTGAATTACAAAACAGAACAGAGTCACACCTTTAGAAGACACACTATGGCTGCTTAACGGGAAAGGTGAGGTGGGGTGATGCATAAAACAAGGGTTTGAAATTAGCTCAGAGACCACTCCATAAGCCAAATATGTAATAGACAAGGCCTACTCCCTGCTCAGTGAACTGGACTCAACACACCCTAGTCACCACACAAGAATATATCTGACTAGTAAGAATCTGAAAACCTATGTATCGATATCTCTCTGCAAGTGAATCAATAGGGTGTAAAGCGACATCAACACAGCAGGGAAAAGCAGCCAAGCCCGATTCTAAACATAAACTACTTTAAAAAACCCACAAAACAAAGACAGTGAAAGAGAGAGAATTTCTTACAAAATCCGTTCAGGGTCTATGATGCAACCTGGATTGACCATATCTAGACCCACAGCTGGATGAGACATAAGGCTGGACACTCTTGGGGCTGAGAGGATTGGTGAGGTTGGGTGAGCAAACGCAGATACTTTAAAGTAACACTGCGGGGAACACACCCCATGGGTCTCAAATCTCCAGGTAGAAGGGCATTTTCCTACATCAAAACATGCATGGGGAACCCAGAAGATGGTATGACATGAGATCGGGAAAGGTTTCTAAAACGCACCTCATTTCTCCTCTCATTGTGCTCGGGTTCACCATTCCAGCTGCTTGACTAATCATCTCCCTACTTGGAGAATCAGCACCTTTAACCTACTGTTTCGTCCAGGTTGCAATTTGCCCTGAGGATGAACGGGAAGACGGGGAACCAACGGAAGACTAGCCCTAGGTGTTGGGACAGGCACAGGTCACTCCATTTTCCCATCAGGAAGAAGAATGAACCACAGGCTCAGCCTGCCCCCCAGAACCAAAATAGGGCCTGAAGCAATCCTGCGCTTTTGCGGCCAGCTCCCAAAAAAGCGAGGAGACAAATGGAGCTCAGGGGCACTGCAATTCACAAACGTGCAGAGTTATAAATGAGAACTCTCGTCCACAAATATATTGAGGGAAGGCAACGAAGAGGATTTGAAAGCAAGGCAGATTTGCAGAAAACAGATTTCAGGAGGTAGATTCGACTCGCCTTTAAAGCACATGAAAAGCGGCAAAATGTTGACAATGATGCCCTTGGCCAAAAAGGGCGTATGCGTTTTTTCCTGAATATATTCAGGAAAAAACGCATACGCCCTTTTTGGCCAACCAAGCAAGCCGGAAGGGCAAATCAGCGCTACAAAGAAGTCTCGCTTGCCCTCGGTCAAAAGGGCCATGCTGAAAAAAGTGTAAAAACCAGAAAAGCAGGACAGGCCATGGAGACATGGGAGCCTTGTTACGCTGATGGGCGGGATGTAAATTGCCAACAGGCACTCTGGAGAAGAGTACGGTGTGTCCTGAAACAAGTAATAAACACAGCGTAGAGAGCATAGGGCACTTCCACTCATGGGCGTATAAATTGGGAAAACTAAGAATCAACAAGACACAGGCACCCTAAAGTTTACGGCTGCTCTGTTTCCAAGAACCTCCGCTTCGGTACACCTTCAATATCCCAGGAAAGAGAAAAATGGATAAAGAAATGGTGGTACTTGGCACAATGGAATATCACTCTGCCATGAAATCAATGTCATAAGGCTAGTTAGCAGCATGATGAGTGGATTTAGATACGATGATTCTAAGTGAAATAAGTCACACAGAAAAAGACACTTATCCTAAGATATCGCTTATAGAGGGAATGTCAAAATCGCTACACTTGAACTGAATTACAAAACAGAACAGAGTCACACCTTTAGAAGACACACTATGGCTGCTTAACGGGAAAGGTGAGGTGGGGTGATGCATAAAACAAGGGTTTGAAATTAGCTCAGAGACCGCTCCATAAGCCAAATATGTAATAGACAAGGCCTACTCCCTGCTCAGTGAACTGGACTCAACACACCCTAGTCACCACACAAGAATATATCTGACTAGTAAGAATCTGAAAACCTATGTATCGATATCTCTCTGCAAGTGAATCAATAGGGTGTAAAGCGACATCAACACAGCAGGGAAAAGCAGCCAAACCCCATTCTAAACATACATTACTTTAAAAAACCCACAAAGCAAAGACAGTGAAAGAGAGAGAAATTCTTACAAAATCCGTTCAGGGTCTCTGATGCAACCTGGATTGACCATATCTAGACCCACAGCTGGATGAGACATAAGGCTGGACACTCTTGGGGCTGAGAGGATTGGTGAGGTTGGGTGAGCAAATGCAGATACTTTAAAGTAATACCGCGGGGTACCCACCCCATGGGTCTCAAATCTCCAGGTACAAGGGCATCTTCCTACATCAAAACATGCATGGGAAACCCAGAAGATGGTATGCCGTGAGATCGGGAAAGGTTTCTAAAACGCACCTCATTTCTCCTCTCCTTGTGCTCGGGTTCGCCATTCCAGCCACTTGACTAACCATCTCCCTACTTGGAGAATCAGCACCTTTAACCTACTGTTTCGTCCAGGTTGCAATTTGCCCTGAGGATGAACGGGAAGACGGGGAACCAACGGAAGACTAGCCCTAGGTGTTGGGACAGGCACAGGTCACTCCATTTTCCCATCAGGAAGAAGAATGAACCACAGGCTCAGCCTGCCCCCCAGAACCAAAATAGGGCCTGAAGCAATCCTGCGCTTTTGCGGCCAGCTCCCAAAAAAGCGAGGAGACAAATGGAGCTCAGGGGCACTGCAATTCACAAAAGTGCAGAGTTATAAATGAGAACTCTCGTCCACAAATATATTGAGGGAAGGCAACGAAGAGGATTTGAAAGCAAGGCAGATTTGCAGGAAACAGATTTCAGGAGGTAGATTCGACTCGCCTTTAAAGCACATGAAAAGCGGCAAAATGTTGACAATGATGCCCTTGGCCAAAAAGGGCGTATGCGTTTTTTCCTGAATATATTCAGAAAAAAACGCATACGCCCTTTTTGGCGAACCAAGCAAGCCGGAAGGGCAAATCAGCGTTACAAAGAAGTCTCGCTTGCCCTCGGTCAAAAGGGCCATGCTGAAAAAAGTGTAAAAACCAGAAAAGCAGGACAGGCCATGGAGACATGGGAGCCTTGTTACGCTGATGGGCGGGATGTAAATTGCCAACAGGCACTCTGGAGAAGAGTACGGTGTGTCCTGAAACAAGTAATAAACACAGCGTAGAGAGCATAGGGCACTTCCACTCATGGGCGTATAAATTGGGAAAACTAAGAATCAACAAGACACAGGCACCCTAAAGTTTACGGCTGCTCTGTTTCCAAGAACCTCCGCTTCGGTACACCTTCAATATCCCAGGAAAGAGAAAAATGGATAAAGAAATGGTGGTACTTGGCACAATGGAATATCACTCTGCCATGAAATCAATGTCATAAGGCTAGTTAGCAGCATGATGAGTGGATTTAGATACGATGATTCTAAGTGAAATAAGTCACACAGAAAAAGACACTTATCCTAAGATATCGCTTATAGAGGGAATGTCAAAATCGCTACACTTGAACTGAATTACAAAACAGAACAGAGTCACACCTTTAGAAGACACACTATGGCTGCTTAACGGGAAAGGTGAGGTGGGGTGATGCATAAAACAAGGGTTTGAAATTAGCTCAGAGACCACTCCATAAGCCAAATATGTAATAGACAAGGCCTACTCCCTGCTCAGTGAACTGGACTCAACACACCCTAGTCACCACACAAGAATATATCTGACTAGTAAGAATCTGAAAACCTATGTATCGATATCTCTCTGCAAGTGAATCAATAGGGTGTAAAGCGACATCAACACAGCAGGGAAAAGCAGCCAAGCCCGATTCTAAACATAAACTACTTTAAAAAACCCACAAAACAAAGACAGTGAAAGAGAGAGAATTTCTTACAAAATCCGTTCAGGGTCTATGATGCAACCTGGATTGACCATATCTAGACCCACAGCTGGATGAGACATAAGGCTGGACACTCTTGGGGCTGAGAGGATTGGTGAGGTTGGGTGAGCAAACGCAGATACTTTAAAGTAACACTGCGGGGAACACACCCCATGGGTCTCAAATCTCCAGGTAGAAGGGCATTTTCCTACATCAAAACATGCATGGGGAACCCAGAAGATGGTATGACATGAGATCGGGAAAGGTTTCTAAAACGCACCTCATTTCTCCTCTCATTGTGCTCGGGTTCACCATTCCAGCTGCTTGACTAATCATCTCCCTACTTGGAGAATCAGCACCTTTAACCTACTGTTTCGTCCAGGTTGCAATTTGCCCTGAGGATGAACGGGAAGACGGGGAACCAACGGAAGACTAGCCCTAGGTGTTGGGACAGGCACAGGTCACTCCATTTTCCCATCAGGAAGAAGAATGAACCACAGGCTCAGCCTGCCCCCCAGAACCAAAATAGGGCCTGAAGCAATCCTGCGCTTTTGCGGCCAGCTCCCAAAAAAGCGAGGAGACAAATGGAGCTCAGGGGCACTGCAATTCACAAACGTGCAGAGTTATAAATGAGAACTCTCGTCCACAAATATATTGAGGGAAGGCAACGAAGAGGATTTGAAAGCAAGGCAGATTTGCAGGAAACAGATTTCAGGAGGTAGATTCGACTCGCCTTTAAAGCACATGAAAAGCGGCAAAATGTTGACAATGATGCCCTTGGCCAAAAAGGGCGTATGCGTTTTTTCCTGAATATATTCAGGAAAAAACGCATACGCCCTTTTTGGCCAACCAAGCAAGCCGGAAGGGCAAATCAGCGCTACAAAGAAGTCTCGCTTGCCCTCGGTCAAAAGGGCCATGCTGAAAAAAGTGTAAAAACCAGAAAAGCAGGACAGGCCATGGAGACATGGGAGCCTTGTTACGCTGATGGGCGGGATGTAAATTGCCAACAGGCACTCTGGAGAAGAGTACGGTGTGTCCTGAAACAAGTAATAAACACAGCGTAGAGAGCATAGGACACTTCCACTCATGGGCGTATAAATTGGGAAAAGTAAAAATCAACAAGACACAGGCACCCTAAAGTTTACGGCTGCTCTGTTTCCAAGAACCTCCACTTCGGTACACCTTCAATATCCCAGGAAAGAGAAAAATGGATAAAGAAATGGTGGTACTTGGCACAATGGAATATCACTCAGCCATGAAATCAATGTCATAAGGCTAGTTAGCAGCATGATGAGTGGATTTAGGTACGATGATTCTAAGTGAAATAAGTCACACAGAAAAAGACACTTATCCTAAGATATCGCTTATAGAGGGAATGTCAAATTCGCTACACTTGAACTGAATTACAAAACAGAACATAGTCACACCTTTAGAAGACACACTATGGCTGCTTAACGGGAAAGGTGAGGTGGGGTGATGCATAAAACAAGGGTTTGAAATTAGCTCAGACACCGCTCCATAAGCCAAATATGTAATAGACAAGGCCTACTCCCTGCTCAGTGAACTGGACTCAACACACCCTAGTCACCACACAAGAATATATCTGACTAGTAAGAATCTGAAAACCTATGTATCGATATCTCTCTGCAAGTGAATCAAGAGGGTGTAAAGCGGCATCAACACAGCAGGGAAAAGCATCAAGCCCGATTCTAAACATAAATTACTTTAAAAAACCCACAAAACAAAGACAGTGAAAGAGAGAGAAATTCTTACAAAATCCGTTCAGGTTCTATGATGCAACCTGGATTGACCATATCTAGACCCACAGCTGGATGAGACATAAGGCTGGACACTCTTGGGGCTGAGAGGATTGGTGAGGTTGGGTGAGCAAACGCAGATAATTTAAAGTAACACTGCGGGGAACACACCCCATGGGTCTCAAATCTCCAGGTACAAGGGCATCTTCCTACATCAAAACATGCATGGGAAACCCAGAAGATGGTATGCCATGAGATCGGGAAAGGTTTCTAAAACGCACCTCATTTCTCCTCTCCTTGTGCTCGGGTTCGCCATTCCAGCCGCTTGACTAACCATCTCCCTACTTGGAGAATCAGCACCTTTAACCTCCTGTTTCGTCCAGGTTGCAATTTGTCCTGAGGATGAACGGGAAGACGGGAAACCAACGAGAGACTAGCCCTAGGTGTTGGGACAGGCACAGGTCACTCCATTTTCCCATCAGGAAGAAGAATGACCCACAGGCTCAGCCTGCCCCACAAAACCAAAATAGGGCCTGAAGCAATCCTGCGCTTTTGCGGCCAGCTCCCAAAAAAGCGAGGAGACTAATGGAGCTCAGGGGCACTGCAATTCACAAACGTGCAGAGTTATAAATGAGAACTCTCGTCCACAAATATATTGAGGGAAGGCAACGAAGAGGATTTGAAAGCAAGGCAGATTTGCAGGAAACAGATTTCAGGAGGTAGATTCGACTCGCCTTTAAAGCACATGAAAAGCGGCAAAACGTTGACAATGATGCCCTTGGCCAAAAAGGGCGTATGCGTTTTTTCCTGAATATATTCAGGAAAAAACGCATACGCCCTTTTTGGCCAACCAAGCAAGCCGGAAGGGCAAATCAGCGCTACAAAGAAGTCTCGCTTGCCCTCGGTCAAAAGGCCATGCTGAACAAAGTGTAAAAAGCAGAAAAGCTGGACAGGCCATGGAGACATGGGAGCCTTGCTACGCTGATGGGCGGGATGTAAATTGCCAACAGGCACTCTGGAGAAGAGTACGGTGTGTCCTGAAACAAATAATAAACACAGCGTAGAGAGCATAGGGCACTTCCACTCATGGGCGTATAAATTGGGAAAACTAAAAATCAACAAGACACAGGCACCCCAAACTTTAAGGCTGCTCTGTTGCCAAGAACCTCCGCTTCGGTACACCTTCAATATCCCAGGAAAGAGAAAAATGGATAAAGAAATGGTGGTACTTGGCACAATGGAATATCACTCAGCCATGAAATCAATGTCATAAGGCTAGTTAGCAGCATGATGAGTGGATTTAGGTACGATGATTCTAAGTGAAATAAGTCACACAGAAAAAGGCACTTATCCTAAGATATCGCTTATAGAGGGAATGTCAAAATCGCTACACTTGAACTGAATTACAAAACAGAACAGAGTCACACCTTTAGAAGACACACTATGTCTGCTTAACTGGAAAGGTGAGGTGGGGTGATGCATAAAACAAGGGTTTGAAATTAGCTCAGACACCGCTCCATAAGCCAAATATGTAATAGACAAGGCCTACTCCCTGCTCAGTGAACTGGACTCAACACCCCCTAGTCACCGCACAAGAATATATCTGACTAGTATGAATCTGAAAACCTATGTATCGATATCTCTCTGCAAGTGAATCAAGAGGGTGTAAAGCGGCATAAACACAGCAGGGAAAAGCAGCCAAACCCCATTCTAAACATACATTACTTTAAAAAAGCCACAAAGCAAAGACAGTGAAAGAGAGAGAAATTCTTACAAAATCCGTTCAGGGTCTCTGATGCAACCTGGATTGACCATATCTAGACCCACAGCTGGATGAGACATAAGGCTGGACACTCTTGCGGCTGAGAGGATTGGTGAGGTTGGGTGAGCAAATGCAGATACTTTAAAGTAATACTGCGGGGTACCCACCCCATGGGTCTCAAATCTCCAGGTACAAGGGCATCTTCCTACATCAAAACATGCATGGGAAACCCAGAAGATGGTATGCCGTGAGATCGGGAAAAGTTTCTAAAACGCACCTCATTTCTCCTCTCCTTGTGCTCGGGTTCGCCATTCCAGCCGCTTGACTAACCATCTCCCTACTTGGAGAATCAGCACCTTTAACCTCCTGTTTCGTCCAGGTTGCAGTTTGTCCTGAGGATGAACGGGAAGACGGGGAACCAACGAGAGACTAGCCCTAGGTGTTGGGACAGGCACAGGTCACTCCATTTTCCCATCAGGAAGAAGAATGAACCACAGGCTCAGCCTGCCCCCCAAAACCAAAATAGGGCCTGAAGCAATCCTGCGCTTTTGCGGCCAGCTCCCAAAAAAGTGAGGAGACAAATGGAGCTCAGGGGCACTGCAATTCACAAACGTGCAGAGTTATAAATGAGATCTCTCGTCCACAAATATATTGAGGGATGGCAACGAAGAGGATTTGAAAGCAAGGCAGATTTGCAGGAAACAGATTTCAGGAGGTAGATTCGACTCGCCTTTAAAGCACATGAAAAGTGACAAAACGTTGACAATGATGCCCTTGGCCAAAAAGGGCGTATGCGTTTTTTCCTGAATATATTCAGGAAAAAACGCATACGCCCTTTTTGGCCAACCAAGCAAGCCGGAAGGGCAAATCAGCGCTACAAAGAAGTCTCGCTTGCCCTCGGTCAAAAGGGCCATGCTGAACAAACTGTAAAAACCAGAAAAGCAGGACAGGCCATGGAGACATGGGAGCCTTGCTACGCTGATGGGCGGGATGTAAATTGCCAACAGGCACTCTGGAGAAGAGTACGGTGTGTCCTGAAACAAGTAATAAACACAGCGTAGAGAGCATAGGGCACTTCCACTCATGGGCGTATAAATTGGGAAAACTAAAAATCAACAAGACACAGGCACCCTAAAGTTTACGGCTGCTCTGTTGCCAAGAACCTCCGTTTCGGTACACCTTCAATATACCAGGAAAGAGAAAAATGGATAAAGAAATGGTGGTACTTGGCACAATGCAATATCACTCAGCCATGAAATCAATGTCATAAGGCTAGTTAGCAGCATGATGAGTGGATTTAGGTACAATGATTCTAAGTGAAATAAGTCACACAGAAAAAGGCACTTATCCTAAGATATCGCTTATAGAGGGAATGTCAAAATCGCTACACTTGAACTGAATTACAAAACAGAACAGAGTCACACCTTTAGAAGACACACTATGGCTGCTTAACGGGAAAGGTGAGGTGGGGTGATGCATAAAACAAGGGTTTGAAATTAGCTCAGACACCGCTCCATAAGCCAAATATGTAATAGACAAGGCCTACTCCCTGCTCAGTGAACTGGACTCAACACCCCCTAGTCACCGCACAAGAATATATCTGTCTAGTATGAATCTGAAAACCTATGTATCGATATCTCTCTGCAAGTGAATCAAGAGGGTGTAAAGCGGCATAAACACTGCAGGGAAAAGCAGCCAAACCCCATTCTAAACATACATTACTTTAAAAAACCCACAAAGCGAAGACAGTGAAAGAGAGAGAAATTCTTACAAAATCCGTTCAGGGTCTCTGATGCAACCTGGATTGACCATATCTAGACCCACAGCTGGATGAGACATAAGGCTGGACACTCTTGGGGCTGAGAGGATTGGTGAGGTTGGGTGAGCAAATGCAGATACTTTAAAGTAATACCGCGGGGTATCCACCACATGGGTCTCAAATCTCCAGGTACAAGGGAATCTTCCTACATCAAAACATGCATGGGAAAGCCAGAAGATGGTATGCCATTAGATCGGGAAAGGTTTCTAAAACGCACCTCATTTCACCTCTCCTTGTGCTCGGGTTCACCATTCCAGCCCCTTGACTAACCATCTCCCTACTTGGAGAATCAGCACCTTTAACCTACTGTTTCGTCCAGGTTGCAATTTGTCCTGAGGATGAAGGGGAAGACGGGGAACCAACGAAAGACTAGCCCTAGGTGTTGGGACAGGCACAGGTCACTCCATTTTCCCATCAGGAAGAAGAATGAACCACAGGCTCAGCCTGCCCCCCAGAACCAAAATAGGGCCTGAAGCAATCCTGCGCTTTTGCGGCCAGCTCCCAAAAAAGCGAGGAGACAAATGGAGCTCAGGGGCACTGCAATTCCCAAACGTGCAGCGTTATAAATGAGAACTCTCGTCCACAAATATATTGAGGGAAGGCAACGAAGAGGATTTGAAAGCAAGGCAGATTTGCAGGAAACAGATTTCAGGAGGTAGATTCGACTCGCCTTTAAAGCACATGAAAAGTGACAAAACGTTGACAATGATGCCCTTGGCCAAAAAGGGCGTATGCGTTTTTTCCTGAATATATTCAGGAAAAAACGCATACGCCCTTTTTGGCCAACCAAGCAAGCCGGAAGGGCAAATCAGCGCTACAAAGAAGTCTCGCTTGCCCTCGGTCAAAAGGGCCATGCTGAACAAACTGTAAAAACCAGAAAAACAGGACAGGCCATGGAGACATGGGAGCCTTGCTACGCTGATGGGCGGGATGTAAATTGCCAACAGGCACTCTGGAGAAGAGTACGGTGTGTCCTGAAACAAGTAATAAACACAGCGTAGAGAGCATAGGGCACTTCCACTCATGGGCGTATAAATTGGGAAAACTAAAAATCAACAAGACACAGGCACCCTAAAGTTTACGGCTGCTCTGTTGCCAAGAACCTCCGCTTCGGTACACCTTCAATATCCCAGGAAAGAGAAAAATGGATAAAGAAATGGTGGTACTTGGCACAATGCAATATCACTCAGCCATGAAATCAATGTCATAAGGCTAGTTAGCAGCATGATGAGTGGATTTAGGTACGATGATTCTAAGTGAAATAAGTCACACAGAAAAAGGCACTTATCCTAAGATATCGCTTATAGAGGGAATGTCAAAATCGCTACACTTGAACTGAATTACAAAACAGAACAGAGTCACACCTTTAGAAGACACACTATGTCTGCTTAACTGGAAAGGTGAGGTGGGGTGATGCATAAAACAAGGGTTTGAAATTAGCTCAGACACCGCTCCATAAGCCAAATATGTAATAGACAAGGCCTACTCCCTGCTCAGTGAACTGGACTCAACACCCCCTAGTCACCGCACAAGAATATATCTGACTAGTATGAATCTGAAAACCTATGTATCGATATCTCTCTGCAAGTGAATCAAGAGGGTGTAAAGCGGCATAAACACAGCAGGGAAAAGCAGCCAAACCCCATTCTAAACATACATTACTTTAAAAAAGCCACAAAGCAAAGACAGTGAAAGAGAGAGAAATTCTTACAAAATCCGTTCAGGGTCTCTGATGCAACCTGGATTGACCATATCTAGACCCACAGCTGGATGAGACATAAGGCTGGACACTCTTGCGGCTGAGAGGATTGGTGAGGTTGGGTGAGCAAATGCAGATACTTTAAAGTAATACTGCGGGGTACCCACCCCATGGGTCTCAAATCTCCAGGTACAAGGGCATCTTCCTACATCAAAACATGCATGGGAAACCCAGAAGATGGTATGCCGTGAGATCGGGAAAAGTTTCTAAAACGCACCTCATTTCTCCTCTCCTTGTGCTCGGGTTCGCCATTCCAGCCGCTTGACTAACCATCTCCCTACTTGGAGAATCAGCACCTTTAACCTCCTGTTTCGTCCAGGTTGCAGTTTGTCCTGAGGATGAACGGGAAGACGGGGAACCAACGAGAGACTAGCCCTAGGTGTTGGGACAGGCACAGGTCACTCCATTTTCCCATCAGGAAGAAGAATGAACCACAGGCTCAGCCTGCCCCCCAAAACCAAAATAGGGCCTGAAGCAATCCTGCGCTTTTGCGGCCAGCTCCCAAAAAAGTGAGGAGACAAATGGAGCTCAGGGGCACTGCAATTCACAAACGTGCAGAGTTATAAATGAGATCTCTCGTCCACAAATATATTGAGGGATGGCAACGAAGAGGATTTGAAAGCAAGGCAGATTTGCAGGAAACAGATTTCAGGAGGTAGATTCGACTCGCCTTTAAAGCACATGAAAAGTGACAAAACGTTGACAATGATGCCCTTGGCCAAAAAGGGCGTATGCGTTTTTTCCTGAATATATTCAGGAAAAAACGCATACGCCCTTTTTGGCCAACCAAGCAAGCCGGAAGGGCAAATCAGCGCTACAAAGAAGTCTCGCTTGCCCTCGGTCAAAAGGGCCATGCTGAACAAACTGTAAAAACCAGAAAAGCAGGACAGGCCATGGAGACATGGGAGCCTTGCTACGCTGATGGGCGGGATGTAAATTGCCAACAGGCACTCTGGAGAAGAGTACGGTGTGTCCTGAAACAAGTAATAAACACAGCGTAGAGAGCATAGGGCACTTCCACTCATGGGCGTATAAATTGGGAAAACTAAAAATCAACAAGACACAGGCACCCTAAAGTTTACGGCTGCTCTGTTGCCAAGAACCTCCGTTTCGGTACACCTTCAATATACCAGGAAAGAGAAAAATGGATAAAGAAATGGTGGTACTTGGCACAATGCAATATCACTCAGCCATGAAATCAATGTCATAAGGCTAGTTAGCAGCATGATGAGTGGATTTAGGTACAATGATTCTAAGTGAAATAAGTCACACAGAAAAAGGCACTTATCCTAAGATATCGCTTATAGAGGGAATGTCAAAATCGCTACACTTGAACTGAATTACAAAACAGAACAGAGTCACACCTTTAGAAGACACACTATGGCTGCTTAACGGGAAAGGTGAGGTGGGGTGATGCATAAAACAAGGGTTTGAAATTAGCTCAGACACCGCTCCATAAGCCAAATATGTAATAGACAAGGCCTACTCCCTGCTCAGTGAACTGGACTCAACACCCCCTAGTCACCGCACAAGAATATATCTGTCTAGTATGAATCTGAAAACCTATGTATCGATATCTCTCTGCAAGTGAATCAAGAGGGTGTAAAGCGGCATAAACACAGCAGGGAAAAGCAGCCAAACCCCATTCTAAACATACATTACTTTAAAAAACCCACAAAGCGAAGACAGTGAAAGAGAGAGAAATTCTTACAAAATCCGTTCAGGGTCTCTGATGCAACCTGGATTGACCATATCTAGACCCACAGCTGGATGAGACATAAGGCTGGACACTCTTGGGGCTGAGAGGATTGGTGAGGTTGGGTGAGCAAATGCAGATACTTTAAAGTAATACCGCGGGGTATCCACCACATGGGTCTCAAATCTCCAGGTACAAGGGAATCTTCCTACATCAAAACATGCATGGGAAAGCCAGAAGATGGTATGCCATTAGATCGGGAAAGGTTTCTAAAACGCACCTCATTTCACCTCTCCTTGTGCTCGGGTTCACCATTCCAGCCCCTTGACTAACCATCTCCCTACTTGGAGAATCAGCACCTTTAACCTACTGTTTCGTCCAGGTTGCAATTTGTCCTGAGGATGAAGGGGAAGACGGGGAACCAACGAAAGACTAGCCCTAGGTGTTGGGACAGGCACAGGTCACTCCATTTTCCCATCAGGAAGAAGAATGAACCACAGGCTCAGCCTGCCCCCCAGAACCAAAATAGGGCCTGAAGCAATCCTGCGCTTTTGCGGCCAGCTCCCAAAAAAGCGAGGAGACAAATGGAGCTCAGGGGCACTGCAATTCCCAAACGTGCAGCGTTATAAATGAGAACTCTCGTCCACAAATATATTGAGGGAAGGCAACGAAGAGGATTTGAAAGCAAGGCAGATTTGCAGGAAACAGATTTCAGGAGGTAGATTCGACTCGCCTTTAAAGCACATGAAAAGTGACAAAACGTTGACAATGATGCCCTTGGCCAAAAAGGGCGTATGCGTTTTTTCCTGAATATATTCAGGAAAAAACGCATACGCCCTTTTTGGCCAACCAAGCAAGCCGGAAGGGCAAATCAGCGCTACAAAGAAGTCTCGCTTGCCCTCGGTCAAAAGGGCCATGCTGAACAAACTGTAAAAACCAGAAAAACAGGACAGGCCATGGAGACATGGGAGCCTTGCTACGCTGATGGGCGGGATGTAAATTGCCAACAGGCACTCTGGAGAAGAGTACGGTGTGTCCTGAAACAAGTAATAAACACAGCGTAGAGAGCATAGGGCACTTCCACTCATGGGCGTATAAATTGGGAAAACTAAAAATCAACAAGACACAGGCACCCTAAAGTTTACGGCTGCTCTGTTGCCAAGAACCTCCGCTTCGGTACACCTTCAATATCCCAGGAAAGAGAAAAATGGATAAAGAAATGGTGGTACTTGGCACAATGCAATATCACTCAGCCATGAAATCAATGTCATAAGGCTAGTTAGCAGCATGATGAGTGGATTTAGGTACGATGATTCTAAGTGAAATAAGTCACACAGAAAAAGGCACTTATCCTAAGATATCGCTTATAGAGGGAATGTCAAAATCGCTACACTTGAACTGAATTACAAAACAGAACAGAGTCACACCTTTAGAAGACACACTATGTCTGCTTAACTGGAAAGGTGAGGTGGGGTGATGCATAAAACAAGGGTTTGAAATTAGCTCAGACACCGCTCCATAAGCCAAATATGTAATAGACAAGGCCTACTCCCTGCTCAGTGAACTGGACTCAACACCCCCTAGTCACCGCACAAGAATATATCTGACTAGTATGAATCTGAAAACCTATGTATCGATATCTCTCTGCAAGTGAATCAAGAGGGTGTAAAGCGGCATAAACACAGCAGGGAAAAGCAGCCAAACCCCATTCTAAACATACATTACTTTAAAAAAGCCACAAAGCAAAGACAGTGAAAGAGAGAGAAATTCTTACAAAATCCGTTCAGGGTCTCTGATGCAACCTGGATTGACCATATCTAGACCCACAGCTGGATGAGACATAAGGCTGGACACTCTTGCGGCTGAGAGGATTGGTGAGGTTGGGTGAGCAAATGCAGATACTTTAAAGTAATACTGCGGGGTACCCACCCCATGGGTCTCAAATCTCCAGGTACAAGGGCATCTTCCTACATCAAAACATGCATGGGAAACCCAGAAGATGGTATGCCGTGAGATCGGGAAAAGTTTCTAAAACGCACCTCATTTCTCCTCTCCTTGTGCTCGGGTTCGCCATTCCAGCCGCTTGACTAACCATCTCCCTACTTGGAGAATCAGCACCTTTAACCTCCTGTTTCGTCCAGGTTGCAGTTTGTCCTGAGGATGAACGGGAAGACGGGGAACCAACGAGAGACTAGCCCTAGGTGTTGGGACAGGCACAGGTCACTCCATTTTCCCATCAGGAAGAAGAATGAACCACAGGCTCAGCCTGCCCCCCAAAACCAAAATAGGGCCTGAAGCAATCCTGCGCTTTTGCGGCCAGCTCCCAAAAAAGTGAGGAGACAAATGGAGCTCAGGGGCACTGCAATTCACAAACGTGCAGAGTTATAAATGAGATCTCTCGTCCACAAATATATTGAGGGATGGCAACGAAGAGGATTTGAAAGCAAGGCAGATTTGCAGGAAACAGATTTCAGGAGGTAGATTCGACTCGCCTTTAAAGCACATGAAAAGTGACAAAACGTTGACAATGATGCCCTTGGCCAAAAAGGGCGTATGCGTTTTTTCCTGAATATATTCAGGAAAAAACGCATACGCCCTTTTTGGCCAACCAAGCAAGCCGGAAGGGCAAATCAGCGCTACAAAGAAGTCTCGCTTGCCCTCGGTCAAAAGGGCCATGCTGAACAAACTGTAAAAACCAGAAAAGCAGGACAGGCCATGGAGACATGGGAGCCTTGCTACGCTGATGGGCGGGATGTAAATTGCCAACAGGCACTCTGGAGAAGAGTACGGTGTGTCCTGAAACAAGTAATAAACACAGCGTAGAGAGCATAGGGCACTTCCACTCATGGGCGTATAAATTGGGAAAATTAAAAATCAACAAGACACAGGCACCCTAAAGTTTACGGCTGCTCTGTTGCCAAGAACCTCCGTTTCGGTACACCTTCAATATACCAGGAAAGAGAAAAATGGATAAAGAAATGGTGGTACTTGGCACAATGCAATATCACTCAGCCATGAAATCAATGTCATAAGGCTAGTTAGCAGCATGATGAGTGGATTTAGGTACAATGATTCTAAGTGAAATAAGTCACACAGAAAAAGGCACTTATCCTAAGATATCGCTTATAGAGGGAATGTCAAAATCGCTACACTTGAACTGAATTACAAAACAGAACAGAGTCACACCTTTAGAAGACACACTATGGCTGCTTAACTGGAAAGGTGAGGTGGGGTGATGCATAAAACAAGGGTTTGAAATTAGCTCAGACACCGCTCCATAAGCCAAATATGTAATAGACAAGGCCTACTCCCTGCTCAGTGAACTGGACTCAACACCCCCTAGTCACCGCACAAGAATATATCTGACTAGTATGAATCTGAAAACCTATGTATCGATATCTCTCTGCAAGTGAATCAAGAGGGTGTAAAGCGGCATAAACACAGCAGGGAAAAGCAGCCAAACCCCATTCTAAACATACATTACTTTAAAAAACCCACAAAGCGAAGACAGTGAAAGAGAGAGAAATTCTTACAAAATCCGTTCAGGGTCTCTGATGCAACCTGGATTGACCATATCTAGACCCACAGCTGGATGAGACATAAGGCTGGACACTCTTGGGGCTGAGAGGATTGGTGAGGTTGGGTGAGCAAATGCAGATACTTTAAAGTAATACCGCGGGGTATCCACCACATGGGTCTCAAATCTCCAGGTACAAGGGAATCTTCCTACATCAAAACATGCATGGGAAACCCAGAAGATGGTATGCCATTAGATCGGGAAAGGTTTCTAAAACGCACCTCATTTCACCTCTCCTTGTGCTCGGGTTCACCATTCCAGCCCCTTGACTAACCATCTCCCTACTTGGAGAATCAGCACCTTTAACCTACTGTTTTGTCCAGGTTGCAATTTGTCCTGAGGATGAAGGGGAAGACGGGGAACCAACGAAAGACTAGCCCTAGGTGTTGGGACAGGCACAGGTCACTCCATTTTCCCATCAGGAAGAAGAATGAACCACAGGCTCAGCCTGCCCCCCAGAACCAAAATAGGGCCTGAAGCAATCCTGCGCTTTTGCGGCCAGCTCCCAAAAAAGCGAGGAGACAAATGGAGCTCAGGGGCACTGCAATTCCCAAACGTGCAGCGTTATAAATGAGAACTCTCGTCCACAAATATATTGAGGGAAGGCAACGAAGAGGATTTGAAAGCAAGGCAGATTTGCAGGAAACAGATTTCAGGAGGTAGATTCAACTCGCCTTTAAAGCACATGAAAAGTGGCAAAACGTTGACAATAATGCCCTTGGCCAAAAAGGGCGTATGCGTTTTTTCCTGAATATATTCAGGAAAAAACGCATACGCCCTTTTTGGCCAACCAAGCAAGCCGGAAGGGCAAATCAGCGCTACAAAGAAGTCTCGCTTGTCCTCGGTCAAAAGGGCCATGCTGAACAAAGTGTAAAAACCAGAAAAGCAGGACAGGCCATGGAGACAAGGGAGCCTTGCTACGCTGATGGGCGGGATGTAAATTGCCAACAGGCACTCTGGAGAAGAGTACGGTGTGTCCTGAAACAAGTAATAAACACAGCTTAGAGAGCATAGGGCACTCCCACTCATGGGCATATAAATTGGGAAAACTAAAAATCAAAAAGACACAGGCACCCTAAAGTTTACGGCTGCTCTGTTTCCAAGAACCTCCGCTTCGGTACACCTTCAATATACCAGGAAAGAGAAAAGTGGATAAAGAAATGGTGGTACTTGGCACAATGGAATATCACTCAGCCATGAAATCAATGTCATAAGGCTAGTTAGCAGCATGATGAGTGGATTTAGGTACGATGATTCTAAGTGAAATAAGTCACACAGAAAAAGACACTTATCCTAAGATATCGCTTATAGAGGGAATGTAAAAATCGCTACACTTGAACTGAATTACAAAACAGAACAGAGGCACACCTTTAGAAGACACACTATGGCTGCTTAACGGGAAAGGTGAGGTGGGGTGATGCATAAAACAAGGGTTTGAAATTAGCTCAGAGACCGCTCCATAAGGCAAATATGTAATAGACAAGGCCTACTCCCTCCTCAGTGAACTGGACTCAACACACCCTAGTCACCACACAAGAATATATCTGAGTAGTAAGAATCTGAAAACCTATGTATCGATATCTCTCTGCAAGTGAATCAAGAGGGTGTAAAGCAGCATCAACATAGCAGGGAAAAGCAGCCAAGCCCGATTCTAAACATAAATTACTTTAAAAAACCCACAAAACAAAGACAGTGAAAGAGAGAGAAATTCTTACAAAATCCGTTCAGGGTCTCTGATGCAACCTGGATTCACCATATCTAGACCCACAGCTGGATGAGACATAAGGCTGGACACTCTTGGGGCTGAGAGGATTGGTGAGGTTGGGTGAGCAAATGCAGATAATTTAAAGTAACACTGCGGGGAACACACCCCATGGGTCTCAAATCTCCAGGTACAAGGGAATCTTCCTACATCAAAACATGCATGGGAAACCCAGAAGATGGAATGCCGTGAGATCGGGAAAGGTTTCTAAAACGCACCTCATTTCTCCTCTCCTTGTGCTCGGGTTCGCCATTCCAGCCGCTTGACTAACCATCTCCCTACTTGGAGAATCAGCACCTTTAACCTCCTGTTTCGTCCAGGTTGCAATTTGTCCTGAGGATGAACGGGAAGACGGGGAACCAACGAGAGACTAGCCCTAGGTGTTGGGACAGGCACAGGTCACTCCATTTTCCCATCAGGAAGAAGAATGAACCACAGGCTCAGCCTGCCCCCCAAAACCAAAATAGGGCCTGAAGCAATCCTGCGCTTTTGCGGCCAGCTCCCAAAAAAGCGAGGAGACTAATGGAGCTCAGGGGCACTGCAATTCACAAACGTGCAGAGTTATAAATGAGAACTCTCGTCCACAAATATATTGAGGGAAGGCAACGAAGAGGATTTGAAAGCAAGGCAGATTTGCAGGAAACAGATTTCAGGAGGTAGATTCGACTCGCCTTTAAAGCACATGAAAAGCGGCAAAACGTTGACAATGATGCCCTTGGCCAAAAAGGGCGTATGCGTTTTTTCCTGAATATATTCAGGAAAAAACGCATACGCCCCTTTTTGGCCAACCAAGCAAGCCGGAAGGGAGAATCAGCGCTACAAAGAAGTCTCGCTTGCCCTCGGTCAAAAGGCCATGCTGAACAAAGTGTAAAAAGCAGAAAAGCTGGACAGGCCATGGAGACATGGGAGCCTTGCTACGCTGATGGGCGGGATGTAAATTGCCAACAGGTTCTCTGGAGAAGAGTACGGTGTGTCCTGAAACAAATAATAAACACAGCGTAGAGAGCATAGGGCACTTCCACTCATGGGCGTATAAATTGGGAAAACTAAAAATCAACAAGACACAGGCACCCCAAACTTTAAGGCTGCTCTGTTGCCAAGAACCTCCGCTTCGGTACACCTTCAATATCCCAGGAAAGAGAAAAATGGATAAAGAAATGGTGGTACTTGGCACAATGGAATATCACTCAGCCATGAAATCAATGTCATAAGACTAGGTAGCAGCATGATTAGTGGATTTAGGTACGATGATTCTAAGTGAAATAAGTCACACAGAAAAAGGCACTTATCCTAAGATATCGCTTATAGAGGGAATGTCAAAATCGCTACACTTGAACTGAATTACAAAACAGAACAGAGGCACACCTTTAGAAGACACACTATGGCTGCTTAACCGGAAAGGTGAGGTGGGGTGATGCATAAAACAAGGGTTTGAAATTAGCTCAGACAGCGCTCCATAAGCCAAATATGTAATAGACAAGGCCTACTCCCTGCTCAGTGAACTGGACTCAACACCCCCTAGTCACCGCACAAGAATATATCTGACTAGTATGAATCTGAAAACCTATGTATTGATATCTCTCTGCAAGTGAATCAAGAGGGTGTAAAGTGGCATAAACACAGCAGGGAAAAGCAGCCAAACCGCATTCTAAACATACATTACTTTAAAAAACCCACAAAGCAAAGACAGTGAAAGAGAGAGAAATTCTTACAAAATCCGTTCAGGGTCTCTGATGCAACCTGGATTGACCATATCTAGACCCACAGCTGGATGAGACATGAGGCTGGACACTCTTGCGGCTGAGAGGATTGGTGAGGTTGGGTGAGCAAATGCAGATACTTTAAAGTAATACTGCGGGGTACCCACCCCATGGGTCTCAAATCTCCAGGTACAAGGGCATCTTCCTACATCAAAACATGCATGGGAAACCCAGAAGATGGTATGCCGTGAGATCGGAAAAAGTTTCTAAAACGCACCTCATTTCTCCTCTCCTTGTGCTCGGGTTCGCCATTCCAGCCGCTTGACTAACCATCTCCCTACTTGGAGAATCAGCACCTTTAACCTCCTGTTTCGTCCAGCTTGCAGTTTTTCCTGAGGATGAACGGGAAGACGGGGAACCAACGAGAGATTAGCCCTAGGTGTTGGGACAGGCACAGGTCACTCCATTTTCACATCAGGAAGAAGAATGAACCACAGGCTCAGCCTGCCCCCCAGAACCAAAATAGGGCCTGAAGCAATCCTGCGCTTTTGCGGCCAGCTCCCAAAAAAGCGAGGAGACAAATGGAGCTCAGGGGCACTGCAATTCACAAACGTGCAGAGTTATAAATGAGATCTCTCGTCCACAAATATTTTGAGGGAAAGCAACGAAGAGGATTTGAAAGCAAGGCAGATTTGCAGGAAACAGATTTCAGGAGGTAGATTCGACTCGCCTTTAAAGCACATGAAAAGTGACAAAACGTTGACAATGATGCCCTTGGCCAAAAAGGGCGTATGCGTTTTTTCCTGAATATATTCAGGAAAAAACGCATACGCCCTTTTTGGCCAACCAAGCAAGCCGGAAGGGCAAATCAGCGCTACAAAGAAGTCTCGCTTGCCCTCGGTCAAAAGGGCCATGCTGAACAAACTGTAAAAACCAGAAAAACAGGACAGGCCATGGAGACATGGGAGCCTTGCTACGCTGATGGGCGGGATGTAAATTGCCAACAGGCACTCTGGAGAAGAGTACGGTGTGTCCTGAAACAAGTAATAAACACAGTGTAGAGAGCATAGGGCACTTCCACTCATGGGCGTATAAATTGGGAAAACTAAAAATCAACAAGACACAGGCACCCTAAAGTTTACGGCAGCTCTGTTGCCAAGAACCTCCGCTTCGGTACACCTTCAATATCCCAGGAAAGAGAAAAATGGATAAAGAAATGGTGGTACTTGGCACAATGCAATATCACTCAGCCATGAAATCAATGTCATAAGGCTAGTTAGCAGCATGATGAGTGGATTTAGGTACGATGATTCTAAGTGAAATAAGTCACACAGAAAAACGCACTTATCCTAAGATATCGCTTATAGAGGGAATGTCAAAATCTCTACACTTGAACTGAATTACAAAACAGAACAGAGTCACACCTTTAGAAGACACACTATGTCTGCTTAACTGGAAAGGTGAGGTGGGGTGATGCATAAAACAAGGGTTTGAAATTAGCTCAGACACCGCTCCATAAGCCAAATATGTAATAGACAAGGCCTACTCCCTGCTCAGTGAACTGGACTCAACACCCCCTAGTCACCGCACAAGAATATATCTGACTAGTATGAATCTGAAAACCTATGTGTCGATATCTGTCTGCAAGTGAATCAAGAGGGTGTAAAGCGGCATCAACACAGCAGGGAAAAGCAGCCAAGCCCGATTCTAAACATAAATTACTTTAAAAAACCCACAAAACAAAGACAGTGAAAGAGAGAGAAATTCTTACAAAATCCGTTCAGGGTCTCTGATGCAACCTGGATTCACCATATCTAGACCCACAGCTGGATGAGACATAAGGCTGGACACTCTTGGGGCTGAGAGGATTGGTGAGGTTGGGTGAGCAAACGCAGATACTTTAAAGTAATACTGTGGGGAACACACCCCATGGGTCTCAAATCTCCAGGTACAAGGGCATCTTCCTACATCAAAACATGCATGGGAAACCCAGAAGATGGTATGCCATGAGATCGGGAAAGGTTTCTAAAACGCACCTCATTTCTCCTCTCCTTGTGCTCGGGTTCGCCATTCCAGCCACTTGACTAACCATCTCCCTAATTGGAGAATCAGCACCTTTAAACTCCTATTTCGTCCAGGTTGCAATTTGTCCTGAGGATGAAGGGGAAGGCGGAGAAACAACGAGAGACTAGCCCTAGGTGTTGGGACAGGCACAGGTCACTCCATTTTCCCATCAGGAAGAAGAATGAACCACAGGCTCAGCCTGCCCCCCAGAACCAAAATAGGGCCTGAAGCAATCCTGCGCTTTTGCGGCCAGCTCCCAAAAAAGCGAGGAGACAAATGGAGCTCAGGGGCACTGCAATTCACAAACGTGCAGAGTTATAAATGAGAACTCTCGTCCACAAATATATTGAGGGAAGGCAACGAAGAGGATGTGAAAGCAAGGCAGATTTTCAGGAAACAGATTTCAGGAGGTAGATTCGACTCGCCTTTAAAGCACATGAAAAGCGGCAAAACGTTGACAATGATGCCCTTGGCCAAAAAGGGCGTATGCGTTTTTTCCTGAATATATTCAGGAAAAAACGCATACGCCCTTTTTGGCCAACCAAGCAAGCCGGAAGGGCAAATCAGCGCTACAAAGAAGTCTCGCTTGCCCTCGGTCAAAAGGGCCATGCTGAACAAACTGTAAAAACCAGAAAAGCAGGACAGGCCATGGAGACATGGGAGCCTTGCTACGCTGATGGGCGGGATGTAAATTGCCAACAGGCACTCTGGAGAAGAGTACGGTGTGTCCTGAAACAAGTAATAAACACAGTGTAGAGAGCATAGGGCACTTCCACTCATGGGCGTATAAATTGGGAAAACTAAAAATCAACAAGACACAGGCACCCCAAAGTTTACGGCTGCTCTGTTGCCAAGAACCTCCGCTTCGGTACACCTTCAATATCCCAGGAAAGAGAAAAATGGATAAAGAAATGGTGGTACTTGGCACAATGGAATATCACTCAGCCATGAAATCAATGTCATAAGGCTAGTTAGCAGCATGATGAGTGGATTTAGGTACGATGATTCTAAGTGAAATAAGTCACACAGAAAAAGGCACTTATCCTAAGATATCGCTTATAGAGGGAATGTCAAAATCGCTAAACTTGAACTGAATTACAAAACAGAACAGAGGCACACCTTTAGAAGACACACTATGGCTGCTTAACCGGAAAGGTGAGGTGGGGTGATGCATAAAAGAAGGGTTTGAAATTAGCTCAGACACCGCTCCATAAGCCAAATATGTAATAGACAAGGCCTACTCCCTGCTCAGTTAACTGGACTCAACACCCCCTAGTCACCGCACAAGATTATATCTGATTAGTATGAATCTGAAAACCTATGTATCGATATCTCTCTGCAAGTGAATCAAGAGGGTGTAAAGCGGCATAAACACAGCAGGGAAAAGCAGCCAAACCCCATTCTAAACATACATTACTTTAAAAAACCCACAAAGCAAAGACAGTGAAAGAGAGAGAAATTCTTACAAAATCCGTTCAGGGTCCCTGATGCAACCTGGATTGACCATATCTAGACCCACAGCTGGAGGAGACATAAGGCTGGACACTCTTGGGACTGAGAGGATTGGTGAGGTTGGGTGAGCAAACGCAGATACTTTAAAGTAATACCGCGGGGTACCCACCCCATGGGTCTCAAATCTCCAGGTACAAGGGCATCTTCCTACATCCAAACATGCATGTGAAACCCAGAAGATGGTATGCCGTGAGATCGGGAAAGGTTTCTAAAACGCACCTCATTTCTCCTCTCCTTGTGCTCGGGTTCCCCATTCCAGCCGCTTGATTCACCATCTCCCTACTTGGAGAATCAGCATCTTTAAACTCCTGTATCGTAGAGGTTGCAATTTTCCTGAGGATGAACGGGAAGACGGGCAACCAACGAGAGACTAGCCCTAGGTGTTGGGACAGGCACAGGTCACTCCATTTTTCCATCAAGAAGAAGAATGAACCACAGGCTCAGCCTGCCCCCCAGAACCAAAATAGGGCCTGAAGCAATCCTGCGCTTTTGCGGCCAGCTCCCAAAAAAGCGAGGAGACAAATGGAGCTCAGGGGCACTGCAATTCACAAACGTGCAGAGTTATAAATGAGAACTCTCGTCCACAAATATATTGAGGGAAGGCAACGAAGAGGATTTGAAAGCAAGGCAGATTTGCAGGAAACAGATTTCAGGAGGTAGATTCGACTCGCCTTTAAAGCACATGAAAAGCGGCAAAACGTTGACAATGATGCCCTTGGCCAAAAAGGGCGTATGCGTTTTTTCCTGAATATATTCAGGAAAAAACGCATACGCCCTTTTTGGCCAACCAAGCAAGCCGGAAGGGCAAATCAGCGCTACAAAGAAGTATCGCTTGCCCTCGGTCAAAAGGGCCATGCTGAAAAAAGTGTAAAAACCAGAAAAGCAGGACAGGCCATGGAGACATGGGAGCCTTGCTATGCTGATGGGCGGGATGTAAATTGCCAACAGGCACTCTGGAGAAGTGTACGGTGTGTCCTGAAACAACTAATAAACACAGCTTAAAGAGCATAGGGCACTTCCACTCATGGGCGTATAAATTGGGAAAACTAAAAATCAACAAGACACAGGCACCCCAAAATTTACAGCTGCTCTGTTTCCAAGAACCTCCACTTCGGTACACCTTCAATATCCCAGGAAAGAGAAAAATGGATAAACAAATGGTGGTAATTGGCACAATGGAATGTCACTCAGCCATGAAATAAATGTCATAAGGCTAGTTAGCAGCATGATGAGTGGATTTAGCGACGATGATTCTAAGTGAAATAAGTCACACAGAAAAAGACACTTATCCTAAGATATCGCTTATAGAGGGAATGTTAAAATCGCTACACTTGAACTGAATTACAAAACAGAACAGAGTCACACCTTTAGAAGACACACTATGGCTGCTTAACGGGAAAGGTGAGGTGGGGTGATGCATAAAACAAGGGTTTGAAATTAGCTCAGAGACCGCTCCATAAGCCAAATATGTAATAGACAAGGCCTACTCCCTGCTCAGTGAACTGGACTCAACACCCCCTAGTCACCACACAAGAATATATCTGAGTAGTAAGAATCTGAAAACCTATGTATCGATATCTCTCTGCAAGTGAATCAAGAGGGTGTAAAGCGGCATCAACACAGCAGGGAAAAGCACCCAAGCCCGATTCTAAACATAAATTACTTTAAAAAACCCACAAAACAAAGACAGTGAAAGAGAGAGAAATTCTTACAAAATCCGTTCAGGGTCTCTGATGCAACCTGGATTGACCATATCTAGACCCACAGCTGGATGAGACATAAGGCTGGACACTCTTGGGGCTGAGAGGATTGGTGAGGTTGGGTGAGCAAACGCAGATACTTTAAAGTAAAACTGCGGGGAACACACCCCATGGGTCTCAAATCTCCAGGTACAAGGGCATCTTCCTACATCAAAACATGCATGGGAAACCCAGAAGATGGTATGCCATGTGATCGGGAAAGGTTTCTAAAACGCACCTCATTTCTCCTCTCCTTGTGCTCGGGTTCGCCATTCCAGCTGCTTGACCAACCATCTCCCTACTTGGAGAATCAGCACCTTTAACCTCCTATTTCGTCCAGGTTTTAGTTTGTCCTGAGGATGAAGGGGAAGACGGGGAAACAACGAGAGACTAGCCCTAGGTGTTGGGACAGGCACAGGTCACTCCATTTTCCCATCAGGAAGAAGAATGAACCACAGGCTCAGCCTGCCCCCCAGAACCAAAATAGGGCCTGAAGCAATCCTGCGCTTTTGCGGCCAGCTCCCAAAAAAGCGAGGAGACAAATGGAGCTCAGGGGCACTGCAATTCACAAACGTGCAGAGTTATAAATGAGAACTCTCGTCCACAAATATATTGAGGGAAGGCAACGAAGAGGATTTGAAAGCAAGGCAGATTTGCAGGAAACAGATTTCAGGAGGTAGATTCGACTCGCCTTTAAAGCACATGAAAAGCGGCAAAACGTTGACAATGAGGCCCTTGGCCAAAAAGGGCGTATGCGTTTTTTCCTGAATATATTCAGGAAAAAACGCATACGCCCTTTTTGGCCAACCAAGCAAGCCGGAAGGGCAAATCAGCACTACAAAGAAGTCTCGCTTTCCCTAGGTCAAAAGGGCCATGCTGAAGAAAGTGTAAAAACCAGAAAAGCAGGACAGGCCATGGAGATATGGGAGCCTTGCTACGCTGATGGGCGGGATGTAAATTGCCAACAGGCACTCTGGAGAAGTGTACGGTGTGTCCTGAAACAAGTAATAAACACAGCGTAGAGAGCATAGGGCACTTCCACTCATGGGCGTATAAATTGGGAAAACTAAAAATCAACAAGACACAGGCACCCCAAATTTTACGGCTGTTCTGTTGCCAGGAACCTCCGCTTCGGTACACCTTCAATATCCCAGGAAAGAGAAAAATGGATAAACAAATGGTGGTACTTGGCACAATGGAATATCACTCAGCCATGAAATCAATGTCATAAGGCTAGTTAGCAGCATGATGAGTGGATTTAGGTACGATGATTCTAAGTGAAATAAGTCACACAGAAAAAGGCACTTATCCTAAGATATCGCTTATAGGGGGAATGTCAAAATCGCTACACTTGAACTGAATTACAAAACAGAACAGAGGCACACCTTTAGAAGACACACTATGGCTGCTTAACCGGAAAGGTGAGGTGGGGTGATGCATAAAACAAGGGTTTGAAATTAGCTCAGACACCGCTCCATAAGCCAAATATGTAATAGACAAGGCCTACTCCCTGCTCAGTGAACTGGACTCAACACCCCCTAGTCACCGCACAAGAATATATCTGACTAGTATGAATCTGAAAACCTGTGTATTGATATCTCTCTGCAAGTGAATCAAGAGGGTGTAAAGCGGCATAAACGCAGCAGGGAAAAGCAGCCAAACCCCATTCTAAACATACATTACTTTAAAAAACCCACAAAGCAAAGACAGTGAAAGAGAGAGAAATTCTTACAAAATCCGTTCAGGGTCTCTGATGCAACCTGGATTGACCATATCTAGACCCACAGCTGGATGAGACATAAGGCTGGACACTCTTGGGGCTGAGAGGATTGGTGAGGTTGGGTGAGCAAACGCAGATACTTTAAAGTAATACCGCGGGGTACCCACCCCATGGGTCTCAAATCTCCAGGTACAAGGGCATCTTCCTACATCCAAACATGCATGTGAAACCCAGAAGATGGTATGCCGTGAGATCGGGAAAGGTTTCTAAATCGCACCTCATTTCTCCTCTCCTTGTGCTCGGGTTCCCCATTCCAGCCGCTTGATTCACCATCTCCCTACCTGGAGAATCAGCATCTTTACACTCCTGTATCGTCCAGGTTGCAATTTTCCTGAGGATGAACGGGAAGACGGGCAACCAACGAGAGACTAGCCCTAGGTGTTGGGACAGGCACAGGTCACTCCATTTTTCCATCAGGAAGAAGAATGAACCACAGGCTCAGCCTGCCCCCCAGAACCAAAATAGGGCCTGAAGCAATCCTGCGCTTTTGCGGCCAGCTCCCAAAAAAGCGAGGAGACAAATGGAGCTCAGGGGCACTGCAATTCACAAACGTGCAGAGTTATAAATGAGAACTCTCGTCCACAAATACATTGAGGGAAGGCAACGAAGAGGATTTGAAAGCAAGGCAGATTTGCAGGAAACAGATTTCAGGAGGTAGATTCGACTCGCCTTTAAAGCACATGAAAAGCGGCAAAACGTTGACAATGATGCCCTTGGCCAACAAGGGCGTATGCGTTTTTTCCTGAATATATTCAGGAAAAAACGCATACGCCCTTGTTGGCCAACCAAGCAAGCCGGAAGGGCAAATCAGCGCTACAAAGAAGTATCGCTTGCCCTCGGTCAAAAGGGCCATGCTGAAAAAAGTGTAAAAACCAGAAAAGCAGGACAGGCCATGGAGACATGGGAGCCTTGCTATGCTGATGGGCGGGATGTAAATTGCCAACAGGCACTCTGGAGAAGAGTACGGTGTGTCCTGAAACAAGTAATAAACACAGTGTAGAGAGCATAGGGCACTTCCACTCATGGGCGTATAAATTGGGAAAACTAAAAATCAACAAGACACAGGCACCCTAAAGTTTACGGCAGCTCTGTTGCCAAGAACCTCCGCTTCGGTACACCTTCAATATCCCAGGAAAGAGAAAAATGGATAAAGAAATGGTGGTACTTGGCACAATGCAATATCACTCAGCCATGAAATCAATGTCATAAGGCTAGTTAGCAGCATGATGAGTGGATTTAGGTACGATGATTCTAAGTGAAATAAGTCACACAGAAAAACGCACTTATCCTAAGATATCGCTTATAGAGGGAATGTCAAAATCGCTACACTTGAACTGAATTACAAAACAGAACAGAGTCACACCTTTAGAAGACACACTATGTCTGCTTAACTGGAAAGGTGAGGTGGGGTGATGCATAAAACAAGGGTTTGAAATTAGCTCAGACACCGCTCCATAAGCCAAATATGTAATAGACAAGGCCTACTCCCTGCTCAGTGAACTGGACTCAACACCCCCTAGTCACCGCACAAGAATATATCTGACTAGTATGAATCTGAAAACCTATGTGTCGATATCTGTCTGCAAGTGAATCAAGAGGGTGTAAAGCGGCATCAACACAGCAGGGAAAAGCAGCCAAGCCCGATTCTAAACATAAATTACTTTAAAAAACCCACAAAACAAAGACAGTGAAAGAGAGAGAAATTCTTACAAAATCCGTTCAGGGTCTCTGATGCAACCTGGATTCACCATATCTAGACCCACAGCTGGATGAGACATAAGGCTGGACACTCTTGGGGCTGAGAGGATTGGTGAGGTTGGGTGAGCAAACGCAGATACTTTAAAGTAATACTGTGGGGAACACACCCCATGGGTCTCAAATCTCCAGGTACAAGGGCATCTTCCTACATCAAAACATGCATGGGAAACCCAGAAGATGGTATGCCATGAGATCGGGAAAGGTTTCTAAAACGCACCTCATTTCTCCTCTCCTTGTGCTCGGGTTCGCCATTCCAGCCACTTGACTAACCATCTCCCTAATTGGAGAATCAGCACCTTTAAACTCCTATTTCGTCCAGGTTGCAATTTGTCCTGAGGATGAAGGGGAAGGCGGAGAAACAACGAGAGACTAGCCCTAGGTGTTGGGACAGGCACAGGTCACTCCATTTTCCCATCAGGAAGAAGAATGAACCACAGGCTCAGCCTGCCCCCCAGAACCAAAATAGGGCCTGAAGCAATCCTGCGCTTTTGCGGCCAGCTCCCAAAAAAGCGAGTAGACAAATGGAGCTCAGGGGCACTGCAATTCACAAACGTGCAGAGTTATAAATGAGAACTCTCGTCCACAAATATATTGAGGGAAGGCAACGAAGAGGATGTGAAAGCAAGGCAGATTTTCAGGAAACAGATTTCAGGAGGTAGATTCGACTCGCCTTTAAAGCACATGAAAAGCGGCAAAACGTTGACAATGATGCCCTTGGCCAAAAAGGGCGTATGCGTTTTTTCCTGAATATATTCAGGAAAAAACGCATACGCCCTTTTTGGCCAACCAAGCAAGCCGGAAGGGCAAATCAGCGCTACAAAGAAGTCTCGCTTGCCCTCGGTCAAAAGGGCCATGCTGAACAAACTGTAAAAACCAGAAAAGCAGGACAGGCCATGGAGACATGGGAGCCTTGCTACGCTGATGGGCGGGATGTAAATTGCCAACAGGCACTCTGGAGAAGAGTACGGTGTGTCCTGAAACAAGTAATAAACACAGTGTAGAGAGCATAGGGCACTTCCACTCATGGGCGTATAAATTGGGAAAACTAAAAATCAACAAGACACAGGCACCCCAAAGTTTACGGCTGCTCTGTTGCCAAGAACCTCCGCTTCGGTACACCTTCAATATCCCAGGAAAGAGAAAAATGGATAAAGAAATGGTGGTACTTGGCACAATGGAATATCACTCAGCCATGAAATCAATGTCATAAGGCTAGTTAGCAGCATGATGAGTGGATTTAGGTACGATGATTCTAAGTGAAATAAGTCACACAGAAAAAGGCACTTATCCTAAGATATCGCTTATAGAGGGAATGTCAAAATCGCTAAACTTGAACTGAATTACAAAACAGAACAGAGGCACACCTTTAGAAGACACACTATGGCTGCTTAACCGGAAAGGTGAGGTGGGGTGATGCATAAAAGAAGGGTTTGAAATTAGCTCAGACACCGCTCCATAAGCCAAATATGTAATAGACAAGGCCTACTCCCTGCTCAGTTAACTGGACTCAACACCCCCTAGTCACCGCACAAGATTATATCTGATTAGTATGAATCTGAAAACCTATGTATCGATATCTCTCTGCAAGTGAATCAAGAGGGTGTAAAGCGGCATAAACACAGCAGGGAAAAGCAGCCAAACCCCATTCTAAACATACATTACTTTAAAAAACCCACAAAGCAAAGACAGTGAAAGAGAGAGAAATTCTTACAAAATCCGTTCAGGGTCCCTGATGCAACCTGGATTGACCATATCTAGACCCACAGCTGGAGGAGACATAAGGCTGGACACTCTTGGGACTGAGAGGATTGGTGAGGTTGGGTGAGCAAACGCAGATACTTTAAAGTAATACCGCGGGGTACCCACCCCATGGGTCTCAAATCTCCAGGTACAAGGGCATCTTCCTACATCCAAACATGCATGTGAAACCCAGAAGATGGTATGCCGTGAGATCGGGAAAGGTTTCTAAAACGCACCTCATTTCTCCTCTCCTTGTGCTCGGGTTCCCCATTCCAGCCGCTTGATTCACCATCTCCCTACTTGGAGAATCAGCATCTTTAAACTCCTGTATCGTAGAGGTTGCAATTTTCCTGAGGATGAACGGGAAGACGGGCAACCAACGAGAGACTAGCCCTAGGTGTTGGGACAGGCACAGGTCACTCCATTTTTCCATCAAGAAGAAGAATGAACCACAGGCTCAGCCTGCCCCCCAGAACCAAAATAGGGCCTGAAGCAATCCTGCGCTTTTGCGGCCAGCTCCCAAAAAAGCGAGGAGACAAATGGAGCTCAGGGGCACTGCAATTCACAAACGTGCAGAGTTATAAATGAGAACTCTCGTCCACAAATATATTGAGGGAAGGCAACGAAGAGGATTTGAAAGCAAGGCAGATTTGCAGGAAACAGATTTCAGGAGGTAGATTCGACTCGCCTTTAAAGCACATGAAAAGCGGCAAAACGTTGACAATGATGCCCTTGGCCAAAAAGGGCGTATGCGTTTTTTCCTGAATATATTCAGGAAAAAACGCATACGCCCTTTTTGGCCAACCAAGCAAGCCGGAAGGGCAAATCAGCGCTACAAAGAAGTATCGCTTGCCCTCGGTCAAAAGGGCCATGCTGAAAAAAGTGTAAAAACCAGAAAAGCAGGACAGGCCATGGAGACATGGGAGCCTTGCTATGCTGATGGGCGGGATGTAAATTGCCAACAGGCACTCTGGAGAAGTGTACGGTGTGTCCTGAAACAACTAATAAACACAGCTTAAAGAGCATAGGGCACTTCCACTCATGGGCGTATAAATTGGGAAAACTAAAAATCAACAAGACACAGGCACCCCAAAATTTACAGCTGCTCTGTTTCCAAGAACCTCCACTTCGGTACACCTTCAATATCCCAGGAAAGAGAAAAATGGATAAACAAATGGTGGTAATTGGCACAATGGAATGTCACTCAGCCATGAAATAAATGTCATAAGGCTAGTTAGCAGCATGATGAGTGGATTTAGCGACGATGATTCTAAGTGAAATAAGTCACACAGAAAAAGACACTTATCCTAAGATATCGCTTATAGAGGGAATGTTAAAATCGCTACACTTGAACTGAATTACAAAACAGAACAGAGTCACACCTTTAGAAGACACACTATGGCTGCTTAACGGGAAAGGTGAGGTGGGGTGATGCATAAAACAAGGGTTTGAAATTAGCTCAGAGACCGCTCCATAAGCCAAATATGTAATAGACAAGGCCTACTCCCTGCTCAGTGAACTGGACTCAACACCCCCTAGTCACCACACAAGAATATATCTGAGTAGTAAGAATCTGAAAACCTATGTATCGATATCTCTCTGCAAGTGAATCAAGAGGGTGTAAAGCGGCATCAACACAGCAGGGAAAAGCACCCAAGCCCGATTCTAAACATAAATTACTTTAAAAAACCCACAAAACAAAGACAGTGAAAGAGAGAGAAATTCTTACAAAATCCGTTCAGGGTCTCTGATGCAACCTGGATTGACCATATCTAGACCCACAGCTGGATGAGACATAAGGATGGACACTCTTGGGGCTGAGAGGATTGGTGAGGTTGGGTGAGCAAACGCAGATACTTTAAAGTAAAACTGCGGGGAACACACCCCATGGGTCTCAAATCTCCAGGTACAAGGGCATCTTCCTACATCAAAACATGCATGGGAAACCCAGAAGATGGTATGCCATGTGATCGGGAAAGGTTTCTAAAACGCACCTCATTTCTCCTCTCCTTGTGCTCGGGTTCGCCATTCCAGCTGCTTGACCAACCATCTCCCTACTTGGAGAATCAGCACCTTTAACCTCCTATTTCGTCCAGGTTTTAGTTTGTCCTGAGGATGAAGGGGAAGACGGGGAAACAACGAGAGACTAGCCCTAGGTGTTGGGACAGGCACAGGTCACTCCATTTTCCCATCAGGAAGAAGAATGAACCACAGGCTCAGCCTGCCCCCCAGAACCAAAATAGGGCCTGAAGCAATCCTGCGCTTTTGCGGCCAGCTCCCAAAAAAGCGAGGAGACAAATGGAGCTCAGGGGCACTGCAATTCACAAACGTGCAGAGTTATAAATGAGAACTCTCGTCCACAAATATATTGAGGGAAGGCAACGAAGAGGATTTGAAAGCAAGGCAGATTTGCAGGAAACAGATTTCAGGAGGTAGATTCGACTCGCCTTTAAAGCACATGAAAAGCGGCAAAACGTTGACAATGAGGCCCTTGGCCAAAAAGGGCGTATGCGTTTTTTCCTGAATATATTCAGGAAAAAACGCATACGCCCTTTTTGGCCAACCAAGCAAGCCGGAAGGGCAAATCAGCACTACAAAGAAGTCTCGCTTTCCCTAGGTCAAAAGGGCCATGCTGAAGAAAGTGTAAAAACCAGAAAAGCAGGACAGGCCATGGAGATATGGGAGCCTTGCTACGCTGATGGGCGGGATGTAAATTGCCAACAGGCACTCTGGAGAAGTGTACGGTGTGTCCTGAAACAAGTAATAAACACAGCGTAGAGAGCATAGGGCACTTCCACTCATGGGCGTATAAATTGGGAAAACTAAAAATCAACAAGACACAGGCACCCCAAATTTTACGGCTGTTCTGTTGCCAGGAACCTCCGCTTCGGTACACCTTCAATATCCCAGGAAAGAGAAAAATGGATAAACAAATGGTGGTACTTGGCACAATGGAATATCACTCAGCCATGAAATCAATGTCATAAGGCTAGTTAGCAGCATGATGAGTGGATTTAGGTACGATGATTCTAAGTGAAATAAGTCACACAGAAAAAGGCACTTATCCTAAGATATCGCTTATAGGGGGAATGTCAAAATCGCTACACTTGAACTGAATTACAAAACAGAACAGAGGCACACCTTTAGAAGACACACTATGGCTGCTTAACCGGAAAGGTGAGGTGGGGTGATGCATAAAACAAGGGTTTGAAATTAGCTCAGACACCGCTCCATAAGCCAAATATGTAATAGACAAGGCCTACTCCCTGCTCAGTGAACTGGACTCAACACCCCCTAGTCACCGCACAAGAATATATCTGACTAGTATGAATCTGAAAACCTGTGTATTGATATCTCTCTGCAAGTGAATCAAGAGGGTGTAAAGCGGCATAAACGCAGCAGGGAAAAGCAGCCAAACCCCATTCTAAACATACATTACTTTAAAAAACCCACAAAGCAAAGACAGTGAAAGAGAGAGAAATTCTTACAAAATCCGTTCAGGGTCTCTGATGCAACCTGGATTGACCATATCTAGACCCACAGCTGGATGAGACATAAGGCTGGACACTCTTGGGGCTGAGAGGATTGGTGAGGTTGGGTGAGCAAACGCAGATACTTTAAAGTAATACCGCGGGGTACCCACCCCATGGGTCTCAAATCTCCAGGTACAAGGGCATCTTCCTACATCCAAACATGCATGTGAAACCCAGAAGATGGTATGCCGTGAGATCGGGAAAGGTTTCTAAATCGCACCTCATTTCTCCTCTCCTTGTGCTCGGGTTCCCCATTCCAGCCGCTTGATTCACCATCTCCCTACCTGGAGAATCAGCATCTTTACACTCCTGTATCGTCCAGGTTGCAATTTTCCTGAGGATGAACGGGAAGACGGGCAACCAACGAGAGACTAGCCCTAGGTGTTGGGACAGGCACAGGTCACTCCATTTTTCCATCAGGAAGAAGAATGAACCACAGGCTCAGCCTGCCCCCCAGAACCAAAATAGGGCCTGAAGCAATCCTGCGCTTTTGCGGCCAGCTCCCAAAAAAGCGAGGAGACAAATGGAGCTCAGGGGCACTGCAATTCACAAACGTGCAGAGTTATAAATGAGAACTCTCGTCCACAAATACATTGAGGGAAGGCAACGAAGAGGATTTGAAAGCAAGGCAGATTTGCAGGAAACAGATTTCAGGAGGTAGATTCGACTCGCCTTTAAAGCACATGAAAAGCGGCAAAACGTTGACAATGATGCCCTTGGCCAACAAGGGCGTATGCGTTTTTTCCTGAATATATTCAGGAAAAAACGCATACGCCCTTGTTGGCCAACCAAGCAAGCCGGAAGGGCAAATCAGCGCTACAAAGAAGTATCGCTTGCCCTCGGTCAAAAGGGCCATGCTGAAAAAAGTGTAAAAACCAGAAAAGCAGGACAGGCCATGGAGACATGGGAGCCTTGCTATGCTGATGGGCGGGATGTAAATTGCCAACAGGCACTCTGGAGAAGTGTACGGTGTGTCCTGAAACAACTAATAAACATAACTTAAAGAGCATAGGGCACTTCCACTCATGGGCGTATAAATTGGGAAAACTAAAAATCAACAAGACACAGGCACCCCAAAATTTACAGCTGCTCTGTTTCCAAGAACCTCCACTTCGGTACACCTTCAATATCCCAGGAAAGAGAAAAATGGATAAACAAATGGTGGTAATTGGCACAATGGAATGTCACTCAGCCATGAAATAAATGTCATAAGGCTAGTTAGCAGCATGATGAGTGGATTTAGCGACGATGATTCTAAGTGAAATAAGTCACACAGAAAAAGACACTTATCCTAAGATATCGCTTATAGAGGGAATGTTAAAATCGCTACACTTGAACTGAATTACAAAACAGAACAGAGTCACACCTTTAGAAGACACACTATGGCTGCTTAACGGGAAAGGTGAGGTGGGGTGATGCATAAAACAAGGGTTTGAAATTAGCTCAGAGACCGCTCCATAAGCCAAATATGTAATAGACAAGGCCTACTCCCTGCTCAGTGAACTGGACTCAACACACCCTAGTCACCACACAAGAATATATCTGAGTAGTAAGAATCTGAAAACCTATGTATCGATATCTCTCTGCAAGTGAATCAAGAGGGTGTAAAGCGGCATCAACACAGCAGGGAAAAGCACCCAAGCCCGATTCTAAACATAAATTACTTTAAAAAACCCACAAAACAAAGACAGTGAAAGAGAGAGAAATTCTTACAAAATCCGTTCAGGGTCTCTGATGCAACCTGGATTGACCATATCTAGACCCACAGCTGGTGAGACATAAGGCTGGACACTCTTGGGGCTGAGAGGATTGGTGAGGTTGGGTGAGCAAACGCAGATACTTTAAAGTAAAACTGCGGGGAACACACCCCATGGGTCTCAAATCTCCAGGTACAAGGGCATCTTCCTACATCAAAACATGCATGGGAAACCCAGAAGATGGTATGCCATGTGATCGGGTAAGGTTTCTAAAACGCACCTCATTTCTCCTCTCCTTGTGCTCGGGTTCGCCATTCCAGCTGCTTGACCAACCATCTCCCTACTTGGAGAATCAGCACCTTTAACCTCTTGATTGTACAGGTTGCAATTTGTCCTGAGGATGAACGGGAAGACGTGGAACCAACGAGAGACGAGCCCTAGGTGTTGGGACCGGCGTAGGTCACTCCATTTTCCCATCAGGAAGAAGAATGAACCACAGGCTCAGCCTGCCCCCCAGAACCAAAATAGGGCCTGAAGCAATCCTGCGCTTTTGCGGCCAGCTCCCAAAAAAGCGAGGAGACAAATGGAGCACAGGGGCACTGCAATTTACAAACGTGCAGAGTTATAAATGAGAACTCTCGTCCACAAATATATTGAGGGAAGGCAACGAAGAGGATTTGAAAGCAAGGCAGATTTGCAGGAAACAGATTTCAGGAGGTAGATTCGACTCGCCTTTAAAGCACATGAAAAGCGGCAAAACGTTGACAATGATGCCCTTGGCCAAAAAGGGCGTATGCGTTTTTTCCTGAATATATTCAGGAAAAAACGCATACGCCCTTTTTGGCCAACCAAGCAAGCCGGAAGGGCAAATCAGCGCTACAAAGAAGTCTCGCTTGCCCTCGGTCAAAAGGGCCATGCTGAACAAACTGTAAAAACCAGAAAAGCAGGACAGGCCATGGAGACATGGGAGCCTTGCTACGCTGATGGGCGGGATGTAAATTGCCAACAGGCACTCTGGAGAAGAGTATGGTGTGTCCTGAAACAAGTAATAAACACAGTGTAGAGAGCATAGGGCACATCCACTCATGGGCGTATAAATTGGGAAAACTAAAAATCAACAAGACACAGGCACACCAAACTTTACGGCTGCTCTGTTGCCAAGAACCTCCGCTTCGGTACACCTTCAATATCCCAGGAAAGAGAAAAATGGATAAAGAAATGGTGGTACTTGGCACAATGGAATATCACTCAGCCATGAAATCAATGTCATAAGGCTAGTTAGCAGCATGATGAGTGGATTTAGGTACGATGATTCTAAGTGAAATAAGTCACACAGAAAAAGGCACTTATCCTAAGATATCGCTTATAGAGGGAATGTCAAAATCGCTACACTTGAACTGAATTACAAAACAGAACAGAGGCACACCTTTAGAAGACACACTATGGCTGCTTAACGGGAAAGGTGAGGTGGGGTGATGCATAAAACAAGGGTTTGAAATTAGCTCAGACACCGCTCCATAAGCCAAATATGTAATAGACAAGGCCTACTCCCTGCTCAGTGAACTGGACTCAACACACCCTAGTCACCACACAAGAATATATCTGAGTAGTAAGAATCTGAAAACCTATGTATCGATATCTCTCTGCAAGTGAATCAAGAGGGTGTAAAGCAGCATCAACACAGCAGGGAAAAGCACCCAAGCCCGATTCTAAACATAAATTACTTTAAAAAACCCACAAAACAAAGACAGTGAAAGAGAGAGAAATTCTTACAAAATCCGTTCAGGGTCTCTGATGCAACCTGGATTGACCATATCTAGACCCACAGCTGGATGAGACATAAGGCTGGACACTCTTGGGGCTGAGAATTGGTGAGGTCGTGTGAGCAAACGCAGATACTTTAAAGTAACACCGCGGGGTACCCACCCCATGGGTCTCAAATCTCCAGGTACAAGGGAATCTTCCTACATCAAAACATGCATGGGAAACCCAGAAGATGGTATGCCGTGAGATCGGGAAAGGTTTCTAAAACGCACCTCATTTCTCCCCTCCTTGTGCTCGGGTTCGCCATTCCAGCCACTTGACTAACCATCTCCCTAATTGGAGAATCAGCACCTTTAACCTCCTCTTTCGTCCAGGTTGCAATTTGTCCTGAGGATGAAGGGGAAGACGGGGAAACAACGAGAGACTAGCCCTAGGTGTTGGGACAGGCACAGGTCACTCCATTTTCCCATCAGGAAGAAGAATGAACCACAGGCTCAGCCTGCCCCCCAGAACCAAAATAGGGCCTGAAGCAATCCTGCGCTTTTGCGGCCAGCTCCCAAAAAAGCGAGGAGACAAATGGAGCTCAGGGGCACTGCAATTCACAAACGTGCAGAGTTATAAATGAGAACTCTCGTCCACAAATATATTGAGGGAAGGCAACGAAGAGGATTTGAAAGCAAGGCAGATTTGCAGGAAACAGATTTCAGGAGGTAGATTCGACGCGCCTGTAAAGCACATGAAAAGCGGCAAAACGTTGACAATGATGCCCTTGGTCAAGAACGGCGTATGCGGTTTTTCCTGAATATATTCAGGAAAAAACGCATACGCCCTTTTTGGCCAACCAAGCAAGCCGGAAGGGAAAATCAGCGCTACAAAGAAGTCTCGCTTGCCCTCGGTCAAAAGGGCCATGCTGAAAAAAGTGTAAAAACCAGAAAAGCAGGACAGGCCATGGAGACATGCGAGCCTTGCTACGCTGATGGGCGGGATGTAAATTGCCAACAGGCACTCTGGAGAAGTGTACGGTGTGTCCTGAAACAAGTAATAAACACAGCTTAGAGAGCATAGGGCACTTCCACTCATGGGCGTATAAATTGGGAAAACTAAAAATCAACAAGACACAGGCACCCCAAAATTTACAGCTGCTCTGTTTCCAAGAACCTCCACTTCGGTACACCTTCAATATCCCAGGAAAGAGAAAAATGGATAAACAAATGGTGGTAATTGGCACAATGGAATGTCACTCAGCCATGAAATCAATGTCATAAGGCTAGTTAGCAGCATGATGAGTGGATTTAGCGACGATGATTCTAAGTGAAATAAGTCACACAGAAAAAGACACTTATCCTAAGATATCGCTTATAGAGGGAATGTCAAAATCGCTACACTTGAACTGAATTACAAAACAGAACAGAGTCACACCTTTAGAAGACACACTATGGCTGCTTAACGGGAAAGGTGAGGTGGGGTGATGCATAAAACAAGGGTTTGAAATTAGCTCAGAGACCGCTCCATAAGCCAAATATGTAATAGACAAGGCCTACTCCCTGCTCAATGAACTGGACTCAACACACCCTAGTCACCACACAAGAATATATCTGAGTAGTAAGAATCTGAAAACCTATGTATCGATATCTCTCTGCAAGTGAATCAAGACGGTGTAAAGCGGCATCAACACAGCAGGGAAAAGCACCCAAGCCTGATTCTAAACATAAATTACTTTAAAAAACCCACAAAACAAAGACAGTGAAGAGAGAGAAATTCTTACAAAATCCGTTCAGGGTCTCTGATGCAACCTGGATTGACCATATCTAGACCCACAGCTGGATGAGACATAAGGCTGGACACTCTTGGGGCTGAGAGGATTGGTGAGGTTGGGTGAGCAAATGCAGATACTTTAAAGTAACACTGCGGGTAACACACCCCATGGGTCTCAAATCTCCAGGTACAAGGGCAACTTCCTACATCCAAACATGCATGGGAAAACCAGAAGATGGTATGCCGTGAGATCGGGAAAGGTTTCTAAAACGCACCTCATTTCTCCTCTCCTTTTGCTCGGGTTCGCCATTCCAGCTGCTTGACCAACCATCTCCCTACTTGGAGAATCAGCACCTTTAACCTCCTCTTTCGTCCAGGTTGCAATTTGTCCTGAGGATGAAGGGGAAGACGGGGAAACAACGAGAGACTAGCCCTAGGTGTTGGGACAGGCACAGGTCACTCCATTTTCCCATCAGGAAGAAGAATGAACCACAGGCTCAGCCTGCCCCCCAGAACCAAAATAGGGCCTGAAGCAATCCTGCGCTTTTGCGGCCAGCTCCCAAAAAAGCGAGGAGACAAATGGAGCTCAGGGGCACTGCAATTCACAAACGTGCAGAGTTATAAATGAGAACTCTCGTCCACAAATATATTGAGGGAAGGCAACGAAGAGGATTTGAAAGCAAGGCAGATTTGCAGGAAACAGATTTCAGGAGGTAGATTCGACTCGCCTGTAAAGCACATGAAAAGCGGCAAAACGTTGACAATGATGCCCTTGGCCAAAAACGGCGTATGCGGTTTTTCCTGAATATATTCAGGAAAAAACGCATACGCCGTTTTTGGCCAACCAAGCAAGCCGGAAGGGAAAATCAGCACTACAAAGAAGTCTCGCTTGCCCTCGGTCAAAAGGGCCATGCTGAAAAAAGTGTAAAAACCAGAAAAGCAGGACAGGCCATGGAGACATGCGAGACTTGCTACGCTGATGGGCGGGATGTAAATTGCCAACAGGCACTCTGGAGAAGTGTACGGTGTGTCCTGAAACAAGTAATAAACACAGCTTAGAGAGCATAGGGCACTTCCACTCATGGGCGTATAAATTGGGAAAACTAAAAATCAACAAGACACTGGCACCCCAAAATTTACAGCTGCTCTGTTTCCAAGAACCTCCACTTCGGTACACCTTCAATATCCCAGGAAAGAGAAAAATGGATAAACAAATGGTGGTAATTGGCACAATGGAATGTCACTCAGCCATGAAATAAATGTCATAAGGCTAGTTAGCAGCATGATGAGTGGATTTAGCGACGATGATTCTAAGTGAAATAAGTCACACAGAAAAAGACACTTATCCTAAGATATCGCTTATAGAGGGAATGTTAAAATCGCTACACTTGAACTGAATTACAAAACAGAACAGAGTCACACCTTTAGAAGACACACTATGGCTGCTTAACGGGAAAGGTGAGGTGGGGTGATGCATAAAACAAGGGTTTGAAATTAGCTCAGAGACCGCTCCATAAGCCAAATATGTAATAGACAAGGCCTACTCCCTGCTCAGTGAACTGGACTCAACACACCCTAGTCACCACACAAGAATATATCTGAGTAGTAAGAATCTGAAAACCTATGTATCGATATCTCTCTGCAAGTGAATCAAGAGGGTGTAAAGCGGCATCAACACAGCAGGGAAAAGCACCCAAGCCCGATTCTAAACATAAATTACTTTAAAAAACCCACAAAACAAAGACAGTGAAAGAGAGAGAAATTCTTACAAAATCCGTTCAGGGTCTCTGATGCAACCTGGATTGACCATATCTAGACCCACAGCTGGATGAGACATAAGGCTGGACACTCTTGGGGCTGAGAGGATTGGTGAGGTTGGGTGAGCAAACGCAGATACTTTAAAGTAAAACTGCGGGGAACACACCCCATGGGTCTCAAATCTCCAGGTACAAGGGCATCTTCCTACATCAAAACATGCATGGGAAACCCAGAAGATGGTATGCCATGTGATCGGGTAAGGTTTCTAAAACGCACCTCATTTCTCCTCTCCTTGTGCTCGGGTTCGCCATTCCAGCTGCTTGACCAACCATCTCCCTACTTGGAGAATCAGCACCTTTAACCTCCTGATTGTACAGGTTGCAATTTGTCCTGAGGATGAACGGGAAGACGCGGAACCAACGAGAGACGAGCCCTAGGTGTTGGGACCGGCGTAGGTCACTCCATTTTCCCATCAGGAAGAAGAATGAACCACAGGCTCAGCCTGCCCCCCAGAACCAAAATAGGGCCTGAAGCAATCCTGCGCTTTTGCGGCCAGCTCCCAAAAAAGCGAGGAGACAAATGGAGCACAGGGGCACTGCAATTTACAAACGTGCAGAGTTATAAATGAGAACTCTCGTCCACAAATATATTGAGGGAAGGCAACGAAGAGGATTTGAAAGCAAGGCAGATTTGCAGGAAACAGATTTCAGGAGGTAGATTCGACTCGCCTTTAAAGCACATGAAAAGCGGCAAAACGTTGACAATGATGCCCTTGGCCAAAAAGGGCGTATGCGTTTTTTCCTGAATATATTCAGGAAAAAACGCATACGCCCTTTTTGGCCAACCAAGCAAGCCGGAAGGGCAAATCAGCGCTACAAAGAAGTCTCGCTTGCCCTCGGTCAAAAGGGCCATGCTGAACAAACTGTAAAAACCAGAAAAGCAGGACAGGCCATGGAGACATGGGAGCCTTGCTACGCTGATGGGCGGGATGTAAATTGCCAACAGGCACTCTGGAGAAGAGTATGGTGTGTCCTGAAACAAGTAATAAACACAGTGTAGAGAGCATAGGGCACTTCCACTCATGGGCGTATAAATTGGGAAAACTAAAAATCAACAAGACACAGGCACACCAAACTTTACGGCTGCTCTGTTGCCAAGAACCTCCGCTTCGGTACACCTTCAATATCCCAGGAAAGAGAAAAATGGATAAAGAAATGGTGGTACTTGGCACAATGGAATATCACTCAGCCATGAAATCAATGTCATAAGGCTAGTTAGCAGCATGATGAGTGGATTTAGGTACGATGATTCTAAGTGAAATAAGTCACACAGAAAAAGGCACTTATCCTAAGATATCGCTTATAGAGGGAATGTCAAAATCGCTACACTTGAACTGAATTACAAAACAGAACAGAGGCACACCTTTAGAAGACACACTATGGCTGCTTAACGGGAAAGGTGAGGTGGGGTGATGCATAAAACAAGGGTTTGAAATTAGCTCAGACACCGCTCCATAAGCCAAATATGTAATAGACAAGGCCTACTCCCTGCTCAGTGAACTGGACTCAACACACCCTAGTCACCACACAAGAATATATCTGAGTAGTAAGAATCTGAAAACCTATGTATCGATATCTCTCTGCAAGTGAATCAAGAGGGTGTAAAGCAGCATCAACACAGCAGGGAAAAGCACCCAAGCCCGATTCTAAACATAAATTACTTTAAAAAACCCACAAAACAAAGACAGTGAAAGAGAGAGAAATTCTTACAAAATCCGTTCAGGGTCTCTGATGCAACCTGGATTGACCATATCTAGACCCACAGCTGGATGAGACATAAGGCTGGACACTCTTGGGGCTGAGAATTGGTGAGGTCGTGTGAGCAAACGCAGATACTTTAAAGTAACACCGCGGGGTACCCACCCCATGGGTCTCAAATCTCCAGGTACAAGGGAATCTTCCTACATCAAAACATGCATGGGAAACCCAGAAGATGGTATGCCGTGAGATCGGGAAAGGTTTCTAAAACGCACCTCATTTCTCCCCTCCTTGTGCTCGGGTTCGCCATTCCAGCCACTTGACTAACCATCTCCCTAATTGGAGAATCAGCACCTTTAACCTCCTCTTTCGTCCAGGTTGCAATTTGTCCTGAGGATGAAGGGGAAGACGGGGAAACAACGAGAGACTAGCCCTAGGTGTTGGGACAAGCACAGGTCACTCCATTTTCCCATCAGGAAGAAGAATGAACCACAGGCTCAGCCTGCCCCCCAGAACCAAAATAGGGCCTGAAGCAATCCTGCGCTTTTGCGGCCAGCTCCCAAAAAAGCGAGGAGACAAATGGAGCTCAGGGGCACTGCAATTCACAAACGTGCAGAGTTATAAATGAGAACTCTCGTCCACAAATATATTGAGGGAAGGCAACGAAGAGGATTTGAAAGCAAGGCAGATTTGCAGGAAACAGATTTCAGGAGGTAGATTCGACGCGCCTGTAAAGCACATGAAAAGCGGCAAAACGTTGACAATGATGCCCTTGGCCAAGAACGGCGTATGCGGTTTTTCCTGAATATATTCATGAAAAAACGCATACGCGGTTTTCGGCCAACCAAGCAAGCCGGAAGGGAAAATCAGCGCTACAAAGAAGTCTCGCTTGCCCTCGGTCAAAAGGGCCATGCTGAAAAAAGTGTAAAAACCAGAAAAGCAGGACAGGCCATGGAGACATGCGAGCCTTGCTACGCTGATGGGCGGGATGTAAATTGCCAACAGGCACTCTGGAGAAGTGTACGGTGTGTCCTGAAACAAGTAATAAACACAGCTTAGAGAGCATAGGTCACTTCCACTCATGGGCGTATAAATTGGGAAAACTAAAAATCAACAAGACACAGGCACCCCAAACTTTACAGCTGCTCTGTTTCCAAGAACCTCCACTTCGGTACACCTTCAATATCCCAGGAAAGAGAAAAATGGATAAACAAATGGTGGTACTTGGCACAATGGAATGTCACTCAGCCATGAAATCAATGTCATAAGGCTAGTTAGCAGCATGATGAGTGGATTTAGGTACGATGATTCTAAGTGAAATAAGTCACACAGAAAAAGACACTTATCCTAAGATATCGCTTATAGAGGGAATGTCAAAATCGCTACACTTGAACTGAATTACAAACAGAACAGAGTCACACCTTTAGAAGACACACTATGGCTGCTGAACGGGAAAGGTGAGGTGGGGTGATGCATAAAACAAGGGTTTGAAATTAGCTCAGAGACCGCTCCATAAGCCCAATATGTAATAGACAAGGCCTACTCCCTGCTCAGTGAACTGGACTCAACACCCCCTAGTCACCACACAAGAATATATCTGACTAGTATGAATCTGAAAACCTGTGTATTGATATCTCTCTGCAAGTGAATCAAGAGGGTGTAAACGGCATAAACACAGCAGGGAAAAGCAGCCAAACCCCATTCTAAACATACATTACTTTAAAAAAGCCACAAAGCAAAGACAGTGAAAGAGAGAGAAATTCTTACAAAATCCGTTCAGGGTCTCTGATGCAACCTGGATTGACCATATCTAGACCCACAGCTGGATGAGACATAAGGCTGGACACTCTTGGGGCTGAGAGGATTGGTGAGGTTGGGTGAGCAAACGCAGATACTTTAAAGTAATACCGCGGGGTACCCACCCCATGGGTCTCAAATCTCCAGGTACAAGGGCATCTTCCTACATCCAAACATGCATGTGAAACCCAGAAGATGGTATGCCGTGAGATCGGGAAAGGTTTCTAAAACGCACCTCATTTCTCCTCTCCTTGTGCTCGGGTTCCCCATTCCAGTCGCTTGATTCACAATCTCCCTACTTGGAGAATCAGCATCTTTAAACTCCTGTATCGTACACGTTGCAATTTTCCTGAGGATGAACGGGAAGACGGGCAACCAACGAGAGACTAGCCCTAGGTGTTGGGACAGGCACAGGTCACTCCATTTTTCCATCAGGAAGAAGAATGAACCACAGGCTCAGCCTGCCCCCCAGAACCAAAATAGGTCCTGAAGCAATCCTGCGCTTTTGCGGCCAGCTCCCAAAAAAGCGAGTAGACAAATGGAGCTCAGGGGCACTGCAATTCACAAACGTGCAGAGTTATAAATGAGAACTGTCGTCCACAAATATATTGAGGGAAGGCAACGAAGAGGATTTGAAAGCAAGGCAGATTTTCAGGAAACAGATTTCAGGATGTAGATTCGACTCGCCTGTAAAGCACATGAAAAGCGGCAAAACGTTGACAATGATGCCCTTGGCCAAAAACGGCGTATGCGTTTTTTCCTGAATATATTCAGGAAAAAACGCATACGCCCTTTTTGGCCAACCAAGCAAGCCGGAAGTGCAAATCAGCGCTACAAAGAAGTCTTGCTTGCCCTCGGTCAAAAGGGCCATGCTGAAAAAAGTGTAAAAACCAGAAAAGCAGGACAGGCCATGGAGACATGCGAGCCTTGCTACGCTGATGGGCGGGATGTAAATTGCCAACAGGCACTCTGGAGAAGTGTACGGTGTGTCCTGAAACAAGTAATAAACACAGCTTAGAGAGCATAGGGCACTTCCACTCATGGGCGTATAAATTGGGAAAACTAAAAATCAACAAGACACAGGCACCCCAAAATTTACAGCTGCTCTGTTTCCAAGAACCTCCACTTCGGTACACCTTCAATATCCCAGGAAAGAGAAAAATGGATAAACAAATGGTGGTAATTGGCACAATGGAATGTCACTCAGCCATGAAATCAATGTCATAAGGCTAGTTAGCAGCATGATGAGTGGATTTAGCGACGATGATTCTAAGTGAAATAAGTCACACAGAAAAAGACACTTATCCTAAGATATCGCTTATAGAGGGAATGTCAAAATCGCTACACTTGAACTGAATTACAAAACAGAACAGAGTCACACCTTTAGAAGACACACTATGGCTGCTTAACGGGAAAGGTGAGGTGGGGTGATGCATAAAACAAGGGTTTGAAATTAGCTCAGAGACCGCTCCATAAGCCAAATATGTAATAGACAAGGCCTACTCCCTGCTCAATGAACTGGACTCAACACACCCTAGTCACCACACAAGAATATATCTGAGTAGTAAGAATCTGAAAACCTATGTATCGATATCTCTCTGCAAGTGAATCAAGACGGTGTAAAGCGGCATCAACACAGCAGGGAAAAGCACCCAAGCCTGATTCTAAACATAAATTACTTTAAAAAACCCACAAAACAAAGACAGTGAAGAGAGAGAAATTCTTACAAAATCCGTTCAGGGTCTCTGATGCAACCTGGATTGACCATATCTAGACCCACAGCTGGATGAGACATAAGGCTGGACACTCTTGGGGCTGAGAGGATTGGTGAGGTTGGGTGAGCAAATGCAGATACTTTAAAGTAACACTGCGGGTAACACACCCCATGGGTCTCAAATCTCCAGGTACAAGGGCAACTTCCTACATCAAAACATGCATGGGAAACCCAGAAGATGGTATGCCATGAGATCGGGAAAGGTTTCTAAAACGCACCTCATTTCTCCTCTCCTTTTGCTCGGGTTCGCCATTCCAGCTGCTTGACCAACCATCTCCCTACTTGGAGAATCAGCACCCATAACCTCCTCTTTCGTCCAGGTTGCAATTTGTCCTGAGGATGAAGGGGAAGACGGGGAAACAATGAGAGACTAGCCCTAGGTGTTGGGACAGGCACAGGTCACTCCATTTTCCCATCAGGAAGAAGAATGAACCACAGGCTCAGCCTGCCCCCCAGAACCAAAATAGGGCCTGAAGCAATCCTGCGCTTTTGCGGCCAGCTCCCAAAAAAGCGAGGAGACAAATGGAGCTCAGGGGCACTGCAATTCACAAACGTGCAGAGTTATAAATGAGAACTCTCGTCCACAAATATATTGAGGGAAGGCAACGAAGAGGATTTGAAAGCAAGGCAGATTTGCAGGAAACAGATTTCAGGAGGTAGATTCGACTCGCCTGTAAAGCACATGAAAAGCGGCAAAACGTTGACAATGATGCCCTTGGCCAAAAACGGCATATGCGGTTTTTCCTGAATATATTCAGGAAAAAACGCATACGCCGTTTTTGGCCAACCAAGCAAGCCGGAAGGGCAAATCAGCACTACAAAGAAGTCTCGCTTGCCCTCGGTCAAAAGGGCCATGCTGAAAAAAGTGTAAAAAGCAGAAAAGCAGGACAGGCCATGGAGACATGCGAGACTTGCTACGCTGATGGGCGGGATGTAAATTGCCAACAGGCACTCTGGAGAAGTGTACGGTGTGTCCTGAAACAAGTAATAAACACAGCTTAGAGAGCATAGGGCACTTCCACTCATGGGCGTATAAATTGGGAGAACTAAAAATCAACAAGACACAGGCACCCCAAACTTTACAGCTGCTCTGTTTCCAAGAACCTCCACTTCGGTACACCTTCAATATCCCAGGAAAGAGAAAAATGGATAAACAAATGGTGGTACTTGGCACAATGGAATGTCACTCAGCCATGAAATCAATGTCATAAGGCTAGTTAGCAGCATGATGAGTGGATTTAGGTACGATGATTCTAAGTGAAATAAGTCACACAGAAAAAGGCACTTATCCTAAGATATCGCTTATAGAGGGAATGTCAAAATCGCTACACTTGAACTGAATTACAAACAGAACAGAGTCACACCTTTAGAAGACACACTATGGCTGCTTAACTGGAAAGGTGAGGTGGGGTGATGCATAAAACAAGGGTTTGAAATTAGCTCAGACACCGCTCCATAAGCCAAATATGTACTAGACAAGGCCTACTCCCTGCTCAGTGAACTGGACTCAACACCCCCTAGTCACCGCACAAGAATATATCTGACTAGTATGAATCTGAAAACCTATGTAACGATATCTCTCTGCAAGTGAATCAAGAGGGTGTAAAGCGGCATCAACACAGCAGGGAAAAGCAGGCAAGCCCGATTCTAAACATAAATTACTTTAAAAAACCCACAAAACAAAGACAGTGAAAGAGAGAGAAATTCTTACAAAATCCGTTCAGGGTCTCTGATGCAACCTGGATTGACCATATCTAGACCCACAGCTGGATGAGATATAAGGCTGCACACTCTTGCGGCTGAGAGGATTGGTGAGGTTGGGTGAGCAAATGCAGATACTTTAAAGTAATACTGCGGTGTACCCACCCCATGGGTCTCAAATCTCCAGGTACAAGGGCATCTTCCTACATCAAAACATGCATGGGAAACCCAGAAGATGGTATGCCATGAGATCGGGAAAAGTTTCTAAAACGCACCTCATTTCTCCTCTCCTTGTGCTCGGGTTCGCCATTCCAGCCGCTTGACTAACCATCTCCCTACTTGGAGAATCAGCACCTTTAACCTCCTGTTTATTACAGGTTGCAATTTGTCCTGAGGATGAACGGGAAGACGCGGAACCAATGAGAGACGAGCCCTAGGTGTTGGGACAGGCACAGGTCACTCCATTTTCCCATCAGGAAGAAGAATGAACCACAGGCTCAGCCTGCCCCCCAGAACCAAAATAGGGCCTGAAGCAATCCTGCGCTTTTGCGGCCAGCTCCCAAAAAAGCGAGGAGACAAATGGAGCTCAGGGGCACTGCAATTCACAAACGTGCAGAGTTATAAATGAGAACTCTCGTCCACAAATATATTGAGGGAAGGCAACGAAGAGGATTTGAAAGCAAGGCAGATTTGCAGGAAACAGATTTCAGGAGGTAGATTCGACTCGCCTTTAAAGCACATGAAAAGCGGCAAAAGGTTGACAATGATGCCCTTGGCCAAAAAGGGCGTATGCGTTTTTTCCTGAATATATTCAGGAAAAAACGCATACGCCCTTTTTGGCCAACCAAGCAAGCCGGAAGGGCAAATCAGCGCTACAAAGAAGTCTCGCTTGCCCTCGGTCAAAAGGGCCATGCTGAACAAACTGTAAAAACCAGAAAAGCAGGACAGGCCATGGAGACATGGGAGCCTTGCTACGCTGATGGGCGGGATGTAAATTGCCAACAGGCACTCTGGAGAAGAGTACGGTGTATCCTGAAACAAGTAATAAACACAGCGTAGAGAGCATAGGGCAATTCCACTCATGGGCGTATAAATTGGGAAAACTAAAAATCAACAAGACACAGGCACCCTAAAGTTTACGGCTGCTCTGTTGCCAAGAACCTCCACTTCGGTACACCTTCAATATCCCAGGAAAGAGAAAAATGGATAAAGAAATGGTGGTAGTTGGCACAATGCAATATCACTCAGCCATGAAATCAATGTCATAAGGCTAGTTAGCAGCATGATGAGTGGATTTAGGTACGATGATTCTAAGTGAAATAAGTCACACAGAAAAAGGCACTTATCCTAAGATATCGCTTATAGAGGGAATGTCAAAATCGCTACACTTGAACTGAATTACAAACAGAACAGAGTCACACCTTTAGAAGACACACTATGGCTGCTTAACTGGAAAAGTGAGGTGGGGTGATGCATAAAACAAGGGTTTGAAATTAGCTCAGACACCGCTCCATAAGCCAAATATGTAATAGACAAGGCCTACTCCCTGCTCAGTGAACTGGACTCAACACCCCCTAGTCACCGCACAAGAATATATCTGACTAGTATGAATCTGAAAACCTATGTATCGATATCTCTCTGCAAGTGAATCAAGAGGGTTTAAAGCGGCATCAACACAGCAGGGAAAAGCAGCCAGGCCCGATTCTAAACATAAATTACTTTAAAAAACCCACAAAACAAAGACAGTGAAAGAGAGAGAAATTCTTACAAAATCCGTTCAGGGTCTCTGATGCAACCTGGATTGACCATATTTAGACCCACAGCTGGATGAGACATAAGGCTGCACACTCTTGCGGCTGAGAGGATTGGTGAGGTTGAGTGAGCAAATGCAGATACTTTAAAGTAATACTGCGGTGTACCCACCCCATGGCTCTCAAATCTCCAGGTACAAGGGCATCTTCCTACATCAAAACATGCATGGGAAACCCAGAAGATGGTATGCCATGAGATCGGGAAAAGTTTCTAAAACGCACCTCATTTCTCCTCTCCTTGTGCTCGGGTTCGCCATTCCAGCCGCTTGACTAACCATCTCCCTACTTGGAGAATCAGCACCTTTAACCTCCTGTTTCGTACAGGTTGCATTTTGTCCTGAGGATGAACGGGAAGACGGGGAACCAACGAGAGACTAGCCCTAGGTGTTGGGACAGGCACATGTCACTCCATTTTCCCATCAGGAAGAAGAATGAACCACAGGCTCAGCCTGCCCCCCAAAACCAAAATAGGGCCTGAAGCAATCCTGCGCTTTTGTGGCCAGCTCCCAAAAAAGCGAGGAGACAAATGGAGCTCAGGGGCACTGCAATTCACAAACGTGCAGAGTTATAAATGAGAACTCTCGTCCACAAATATATTGAGGGAAGGCAACGAAGAGGATTTGAAAGCAAGGCAGATTTGCAGGAAACAGATTTCAGGAGGTAGATTCGACTCGCCTTTAAAGCACATGAAAAGCGGAAAAACGTTGACAATGATGCCCTGGGCCAAAAAGGGCATATGCGTTTTTTCCTGAATATATTCAGGAAAAAACGCATATGCCCTTTTTGGCCAACCAAGCAAGCCGGAAGGGCAAATCAGCGCTACAAAGAAATCTCGCTTGCCCTCGGTCAAAAGGGCCATGCTGAAGAAAGTGTAAAAACCAGAAAAGCAGGACAGGCCATGGAGACATGGGAGCCTTGCTACGCTGATGGGCGGGATGTAAATTGCCAACAGGCCCTCTGGAGAAGTGTACGGTGTGTCCTGAAACAAATAATAAACACAGCTTAGAGAGCATAGGGCACTTCCACTCATGGGCGTATAAATTGGGAAAACTAAAAATCAACAAGACACAGGCACCCCAAACTTTTCGGCTGCTCTGTTTCCAAGAACCTCCACTTCAGTACACCTTCAATATCCCAGGAAAGAGAAAAATGGATAAACAAATAGTGGTACTTGGCACAATGGAATATCACTCAGCCAAGAAATCAATGTCATAAGGCTAGTTAGGAGCATGATGAGTGGATTTAGCGACGATGATTCTAAGTGAAATAAGTCACACAGAAAAAGACACTTATCCTAAGATATCGCTTATTGAGGGAATGTCAAAATCGCTACACTTGAACTGAATTACAAAACAGAACAGAGTCACACCTTTAGAAGACACACTATGGCTGCTTAACGGGAAAGGTGAGGTGGGGTGATGCATAAAACAAGGGTTTGAAATTAGCTCAGAGACCGCTCCATAAGCCAAATATGTAATAGACAAGGCCTACTCCCTGCTCAGTGAACTGGACTCAACACCCCCTAGTCACCGCACAAGAATATATCTGACTAGTAAGAATCTGAAAACCTATGTATCAATATCTCTCTGCAAGTGAATCAAGAGGGTGTAAAGCGGAATAAACACAGCAGGGAAAAGCAGCCAAGCCCCATTCTAAACATAAATTACTTTAAAAAACCCACAAAACAAAGACAGTGAAAGAGAAATTCTTACAAAATCCGTTCAGGGTCTCTGATGCAACTTGGATTGACCATATCTAGACCCACAGCTGGATAAGACATAAGGCTGGACACTCTTGGGGCTGAGAGGATTGGTGAGGTTGAGTGAGCAAAACCAGATACTTTAAAGTAACACCGCGGGTACACACCCCATGGGTCTCAAATCTCCAGGTACAAGGGCATCTTCCTACATCAAAACATGCATGGGAAACCCAGAAGATGGTATGCCGTGAGATCGGGAAAGGTTTCTAAAACGCACCTCATTTCTCCTCTCCTTGTTCTCGGGTTCGCCATTCCAGCCACTTGACTAACCATCTCCCTACTTGCAGAATCAGCACCTTTAACCTCCTGTTTCGTACAGGTTGCAATTTGTCCTGAGGATGAACGGGAAGACGCGGAACCAACGAGAGACTAGCCCTAGGTGTGGGGACAGGCACAGGTCACTCCATTTTCCCATCAGGAAGAAGAATGAACCACAGGCTCAGCCTGCCCACCAGAACCAAAATAGGGCCTGAAGCAATCCTGCGCTTTTGCGGCCAGCTCCCAAAAAAGCGAGTAGAAAAATGGAGCTCAGGGGCACTGCAATTCAGAAACGTGCAGAGTTATAAATGATAACTCTCGTCCACAAATATATTGAGGGAAGGCAACGAAGAGGATTTGAAAGCAAGGCAGATTTGCAGGAAACAGATTTCAGGAGGTAGATTCGACTCGCTTTTAAAGCACATGAAAAGCGGCAAAACGTTGACAATGATGCCCTTGGCCAAAAAGGGCGTATGCGTTTTTTCCTGAATATATTCAGGAAAAAACGCATACGCCCTTTTTGGCCAACCAAGCAAGCCGGAAGGGCAAATCAGCGCTACAAAGAAGTCTCACTTGCCCTCGGTCAAAAGGGCCATGCTGAAGAAAGTGTAAAAACCAGAAAAGCAGGACAGGCCATGGAGACATGGGAGCCTTGCTACGCTGATGGGCGGGATGTAAATTGCCAACAGGCACTCTGGAAAATTGTACGGTGTGTCCTGAAACAAGTAATAAACACAGCTTAGAGAGCATAGGGCACTTCCACTCATGGGCGTATAAATTGGGAAAACTAAAAATCAACAAGACACAGGCACCCCAAACTTTACGGGTGCTCTGTTTCCAAGAACCTCCACTTCAGTACACCTTCAATATCCCAGGAAAGAGAAAAATGGATAAAGAAATAGTGGTACTTGGCCCAATGGAATATCACTCAGCCATGAAATCAATGTCATAAGGCGAGTTAGCAGCATGATGAGTGGATTTAGTGACGATGATTCTAAGTGAAATAAGTCACACAGAAAAAGACACTTATCCTAAGATATCGCTTATAGAGGGAATGTCAAAATCACTACACTTGAACTGAATTACAAAACAGAACAGAGTCACACCTTTAGAAGACACACTATGGCTGCTTAACGGGAAAGGTGAGGTGGGGTGATGCATAAAACAAGGGTTTGAACTTAGCTCAGAGACCGCTCCATAAGCCAAATATGTAATAGACAAGGCCTACTCCCTGCTCAGTGAACTGGACTCAACACCCCCTAGTCACCGCACAAGAATATATCTGACTAGTAAGAATCTGAAAACCTATGTATCAATATCTCTCTGCAAGTGAATCAAGAGGGTGTAAAGCGGAATAAACACAGCAGGGAAAAGCAGCCAAGCCCCATTCTAAACATAAATTACTTTAAAAAACCCACAAAACAAAGACAGTGAAAGAGAAATTCTTACAAAATCCGTTCAGGGTCTCTGATGCAACTTGGATTGACCATATCTAGACCCACAGCTGGATAAGACATAAGGCTGGACACTCTTGGGGCTGAGAGGATTGGTGAGGTTGAGTGAGCAAAACCAGATACTTTAAAGTAACACCGCGGGTACACACCCCATGGGTCTCAAATCTCCAGGTACAAGGGCATCTTCCTACATCAAAACATGCATGGGAAACCCAGAAGATGGTATGCCGTGAGATCGGGAAAGGTTTCTAAAACGCACCTCATTTCTCCTCTCCTTGTTCTCGGGTTCGCCATTCCAGCCACTTGACTAACCATCTCCCTACTTGCAGAATCAGCACCTTTAACCTCCTGTTTCGTACAGGTTGCAATTTGTCCTGAGGATGAACGGGAAGACGGGGAACCAACGAGAGACTAGCCCTAGGTGTGGGGACAGGCACAGGTCACTCCATTTTCCCATCAGGAAGAAGAATGAACCACAGGCTCAGCCTGCCCACCAGAACCAAAATAGGGCCTGAAGCAATCCTGCGCTTTTGCGGCCAGCTCCCAAAAAAGCGAGTAGAAAAATGGAGCTCAGGGGCACTGCAATTCAGAAACGTGCAGAGTTATAAATGATAACTCTCGTCCACAAATATATTGAGGGAAGGCAACGAAGAGGATTTGAAAGCAAGGCAGATTTGCAGGAAACAGATTTCAGGAGGTAGATTCGACTCGCTTTTAAAGCACATGTAAAGCGGCAAAACGTTGACAATGATGCCCTTGGCCAAAAAGGGCGTATGCGTTTTTTCCTGAATATATTCAGGAAAAAACGCATACGCCCTTTTTGGCCAACCAAGCAAGCCGGAAGGGCAAATCAGCGCTACAAAGAAGTCTCACTTGCCCTCGGTCAAAAGGGCCATGCTGAAGAAAGTGTAAAAACCAGAAAAGCAGGACAGGCCATGGAGACATGGGAGCCTTGCTACGCTGATGGGCGGGATGTAAATTGCCAACAGGCACTCTGGAAAATTGTACGGTGTGTCCTGAAACAAGTAATAAACACAGCTTAGAGAGCATAGGGCACTTCCAAGCATGGGCGTATAAATTGGGAAAACTAAAAATCAACAAGACACAGGCACCCCAAACTTTACGGGTGCTCTGTTTCCAAGAACCTCCACTTCAGTACACCTTCAATATCCCAGGAAAGAGAAAAATGGATAAAGAAATAGTGGTACTTGGCCCAATGGAATATCACTCAGCCATGAAATCAATGTCATAAGGCGAGTTAGCAGCATGATGAGTGGATTTAGTGACGATGATTCTAAGTGAAATAAGTCACACAGAAAAAGACACTTATCCTAAGATATCGCTTATAGAGGGAATGTCAAAATCACTACACTTGAACTGAATTACAAAACAGAACAGAGTCACACCTTTAGAAGACACACTATGGCTGCTTAACGGGAAAGGTGAGGTGGGGTGATGCATAAAACAAGGGTTTGAACTTAGCTCAGAGACCGCTCCATAAGCCAAATATGTAATAGACAAGGCCTACTCCCTGCTCAGTGTACTGGACTCAACACCCCCTAGTCACCGCACAAGAATATATCTGACTAGTAAGAATCTGAAAACCTATGTATCGATATCTCTCTGCAAGTGAATCAAGAGGGTGTAAAGCGGCATAAACACAGCATAGAAAAGCAGCCAAGCCCCATTCTAAACATAAATTACTTTAAAAACCCACAAAACCAAGACAGTGAAAGAGAGAGAAATTCTTACAAAATCCGTTCAGGGTCTCTGATGCAACCTGGATTGACCATATCTAGACCCACAGCTGGATGAGACATAAGGCTGGACACTCTTGGGGCTGAGAGGATTGGTGAGGTTGGGTGAGCAAATGCAGATACTTTAAAGTAACACTGCGGGGTACCCACCCCATGGGTTTCAAATCTCCAGGTACAAGGGCATCTTCCTACATCAAAACATGCATGGGAAACCCAGAAGATGGTATGCTGTTAGATCGGGAAAGGCTTCTAAAACGCACCTCATTTCTCCTCTCCTTGTGCTCGGATTCGCCATTCTAGCCGCTTGACTAAACATCTCCCTACTTGGAGAATCAGCACCTTTAACCTCCTGTTTTGTACAGGTTGCAATTTGTCCTGAGGATGAAAGGGAAGACGGGCAACCAACGAGAGACTAGCCCTAGGTCTTGGGACAGGCACAGGTCACTCCATTTTCCCATCAGGAAGAAGAATGAACCACAGGCTCAGCCTGCCCCCCAGAACCAAAAAAGGGCCTGAAGCAATCCTGCGCTTTTGCGGCCAGCTCCCAAAAAAGCGAGTAGACAAATGGAGCTCAGGGGCACTGCAATTCACAAACGTGCAGAGTTATCAATGATAACTCTCGTCCACAAATATATTGAGGGAAGGCAACGAAGAGGATTTGAAAGCAAGGCAGATTTGCAGGAAACAGATTTCAGGAGGTAGATTCGACTCGCCTTTAAAGCACATGAAAAGTGGCAAAACGTTGACAATGATGCCCTTGGCCTAAAAGGGCATATGCGTTTTTTCCTGAATATACTAAGGAAAAAACGCATACGCCCTTTTAGGCCAACCAAGCAAGCCGGAAGGGCAAATCAGCGCTACAAAGACGTCTCGCTTGCCCTCGGTCAAAAGGGCCATGCTGAAAAAAGTGTAAAAACCAGAAAAGCAGGACAGGCCATGGAGACATGCGAGCCTTGCTACGCTGATGGGCGGGATGTAAATTGCCAACAGCCACTCTGGAGGAGGGTACGGTGTGTCCTGAAACAAGTAATAAACACAGCTTAGAGAGCATAGGGCACTTCCACTCATGGGCGTATAAATTGGGAAAAATAAAAATCAACAAGACACAGGCACCCCAACCTTTACGGCTGCTATGTTTCCAAGAACCTCCACTTCGGTACACCTTCAATATCCCAGAAAGAGAAAAATGGATAAAGAAATAGTGGTACTTGGCCCAATGGAATATCACTCAGCCATGAAATCAATGTCATAAGGCTAGTTAGCTGCATGATGAGTGGATTTAGGTACGATGATTCTAAGTGAAATAAGTCACACAGAAAAAGACACTTATCCTAAGATATCGCTTATAGAGGGAATGTCAAAATCACTACACTTGAACTGAATTACAAAACAGAACAGAGTCACACCTTTAGAAGACACACTATGGCTGCTTAACGGGAAAGGTGAGGTGGGGTGATGCATAAAACAAGGGTTTGAAATTAGCTCAGAGACCTCTCCATAAGACAAATATGTAATAGACAAGGCCTACTCCCTGCTCAGTGAACTGGACTCAACACCCCCTAGTCACCGCACAAGAATATATCTCACTATTAAGAATCTGAAAACGTATGTATCGATATCTCTCTGCAAGTGAATCAAGAGGGTGTAAAGCGGCATAAACACAGCAGAGAAAAGCAGCCAATCCCCATTCTAAACATAAATTAATTTAAAAAACCCACACAAAAAAAACATTGAAAGAGATAGAAATTCTTACAAAATCCGTTCAGGGTCTCTGATGCAACCTGGATTGCCCATATCTAGACCCACAGCTGGATGAGACATAAGGCTGGACACTCTTGGGGCTCAGAGGATTGGTGAGGTTGGGTGAGCAAATGCAGTTACTTTAAAGTAACACTGCGGGGTACCCACCCCATGGGTCTCAAATCTCCAGGTACAAGGGCATCTTCCTACATCAAAACATGCATGGGAAACCCAGAAGATGGTATGCCGTGAGATCGGGAAAGGCTTCTAAAACGCACCTCATTTCTCCTCTCCTTGTGCTCGGGTTCGCCATTCCAGCCGCTTGACTAACCATCTCCCTACTTGGAGAATCAGCACCTTTAACCTCCTGTTTCGTACAGGTTGCAATTTGTCCTGAGGATGAACGGGAAGACGGGCAACCAACGAGAGACTAGCCCTAGGTGTTGGGACAGGCACAGGTCACTCTATTTTCCCATCAGGAAGAAGAATGAACCACAGGCTCCGGCGGCCCCCTGGAAGCCGAATAGGGCCTGAAGCAATCCTGCGCTTTTGCGGCCAGCTCCCAAAAAAGCGAGTAGACAAATGGAGCTCAGGGGCACTGCAATTCACAAACGTGCAGAGTTATAAATGAGAACTCTCGTCCACAAATATATTGAGGGAAGGCAACGAAGAGCATTTGAAAGCAAGGCAGATTTGCAGGAAACAGATTTCAGGAGGTAGATTCGACTCGCCTTTAAAGCATATGAAAAGCGGCAAAACGTTGACAATGATGCCCTGGGCGAAAAAAGGGCATATGCGTTTTTTCCTGAATATATTCAGGAAAAAACGCATATGCCCTTTTTGGCCAACCAAGCAAGCCGGAAGTGCAAATCAGCGCTACAAATAAGTCTCGCTTGCCCTCGGTCAAAAGGGCCATGCTGAACAAAGTGTAAAAACCAGAAAAGCAGGACAGGCCATGGAGACATGGGAGCCTTGCTACGCTGATGGGCGGGATGTAAATTGCCAACAGGCACTCTGGAGAATTGTACGGTGTGTCCTGAAACAAGTAATAAACACAGCTTAGAGAGCATAGGGCACTTCCACTCATGGGCGTATAAATTGGGAAAACTAAAAATCAACAAGACACAGGCACCCCAAACTTTACGGCTGCTCTGTTTCCAAGAACCTCCACTTCAGTACACCTTCAATATCCCAGGAAAGAGAAAAATGGATAAACAAATAGTGGTACTTGGCACAATGGAATATCACTCAGCCATGAAATCAATGTCATAAGGCTAGTTAGCAGCATGATGAGTGGATTTAGTGACGATGATTCTAAGTGAAATAAGTCACACAGAAAAAGACACTTATCCTAAGATATCGCTTATAGAGGGAATGTCAAAATCGCTACACTTGAACTGAATTACAAAACAGAACAGAGTCACACCTTTAGAAGACACACTATGGCTGCTTAACGGGAAAGGTGAGGTGGGGTGATGCATAAAACAAGGGTTTGAACTTAGCTCAGAGACCGCTCCATAAGCCAAATATGTAATAGACAAGGCCTACTCCCTGCTCAGTGAACTGGACTCAACACCCCCTAGTCACCGCACAAGAATATATCTGACTAGTAAGAATCTGAAAACCTATGTATCGATATCTCTCTGCAAGTGAATCAAGAGGGTGTAAAGCGAATAAACACAGCAGGGAAAAGCAGCCAAGCCCCATTTTAAACATAAATTACTTGAAAAAACCCACAAGACAAAGACAGTGAAAGAGAAATTCTTACAAAATCCGTTCAGGGTCTCTGATGCAACTTGGATTGACCATATCTAGACCCACAGCTGGATGAGACATAAGGCTGGACACTCTTGGGGCTGAGAGGATTGGTGAGGTTGGGTGAGCAAACCCAGATATTTTAAAGTAACACCGCGGGGTACACACCCCATGGGTCTCAAATCTCCAGGTACAAGGGCATCTTCCTACATCAAAACATGCATGGGAAACCCAGAAGATGGTATGCCGTGAGATTGGGAAAGGTTTCTAAAACGCATCTCATTTCTCCTCTCCTTGTGCTCGGGTTCGCCATTCCAGCCACTTGACTAACCATCTCCCTACTTGGAGAATCGGCACCTTTAACCTCCTGTTTCGTCCAGGTTGCAATTTGTCCTGAGGATGAACGGGAAGATGCGGAACCAACGAGAGACGAGCCCTAGGTGTTGGGACAGGCATAGGTCACTCCATTTTCCCATCAGGAAGAAGAATGAACCACAGGCTCAGCCTGCCCCCCAGAACCAAAATAGGGCCTGAAGCAATCCTGTGCTTTTGCGGCCAGCTCCCAAAAAAGCGAGGAGACAAATGGAGCTCAGGGGCACTGCAATTCACAAACGTGCAGAGTTATAAATGAGAACTCTCGTCCACAAATATATTGAGGGAAGTCAACGAAGAGGATTTGAAAGCAAGGCAGATTTGCAGGAAACAGATTTCAGGAGGTAGATTCGACTCGCCTTTAAAGCACATGAAAAGCGACAAAACGTTGACAATGATGCCCTTGGCCAAAAAGGGCGTATGCGTTTTTTCCTGAATATATTCAGGAAAAAACGCATACGCCCTTTTAGGCCAACAAAGCAAGCCGGAAGGGCAAATCAGTGCTACAAAGAAATCTCGCTTGCCCTCGGTCAAAAAAGCCATGCTGAAAAAAGTGTAAAAACCAGAAAAGCAGGACAGGCCATGGAGACATGGGAGCCTTGCTACGCTAATGGGTAGGATGTAAATTGCCAACAGGCACTCTGGAGAAGTGTACGGTGTGTCCTGAAACAAGTAATAAACACAGCTTAGAGAGCATAGGGCACTTCCACTCATGGGCGTATAAATTTGGAATAATAAAAATCAACAAGACACAGGCACCCCAACCTTTACGGTTGCTCTGTTTCCAAGAACCTCCACTTCGGTACACCTTCAATATCCCAGAAAGAGAAAAATGGATAAAGAAATGGTGGTTCTTGGCCCAATGGAATATCACTCAGCCATGAAATCAATGTCATAAGGCTAGTTAGCAGCATGATGAGTGGATTTAGCGATGATGATTCTAAGTGAAATAAGTCACACAGAAAAAGACACTTATCCTAAGATATCGCTTATAGAGGGAATGTCAAAATCGCTACACTTGAACTGAATTACAAAACAGAACAGAGTCACACCTTTAGAAGACACACTATGGCTGCTTAACGGGAAAGCTGAGGTGGGATGATGCATAGAACAAGGGTTTGAAATTAGCTCAGAGACCGCTCCATAAGCCAAATATGTAATAGACAAGGCCTACTCCCTGCTCAGTGAACTGGACTCAACACCCCCTAGTCACCGCACAAGAATATATCTGACTAGTAAGAATCTGAAAACCTATGTATCGATATCTCTCTGCAAGTGAATCAAGAGGGTGTAAAGCGGAATAAACACAGCAGGGAAAAGCAGCCAAGCCCCATTCTAAACATAAATTACTTTAAAAAACCCACAAAACAAAGACAGTGAAAGAGAAATTCTTACAAAATCCGTTCAGGGTCTCTGATGCAACTTGGATTGACCATATCTAGACCCACAGCTGGATGAGACATAAGGCTGGACACTCTTGGGGCTGAGAGGATTGGTGGGGTTGGGTGAGCAAACCCAGATACTTTAAAGTAACACCACGGGGTACCCACACCATGGGTCTCAAATCTCCAGGTACAAGGGCATCTTCCTACATCAAAACATGCATGGGAAACCCAGAAGATGGTATGCCGTGAGATCGGGAAACGTTTCTAAAACGCACCTCATTTCTCCTCTCCTTGTGCTCGGGTTCGCCATTCCAGCCTCTTCACTTTACGTGCTAAATGGTATCTAGAGAGTGGGATATGTTTAATAAATACCCTAACTCTAATGCATACACTAACCCTTACCCATACCCTAAACCTAACTCTCACCCGTACTCTAACCCGTACCATAAGCAGTACCCTAACCCTAACCCTAAAACTAACCTTAAGCCATACCCTATGCCGTAACCTAACCCGGACCCTAAACCGTACCCGAAGTCGTACCCTACCCCTAACCCTAACACATACCCAACGAGGTACCCTCACCCGTACCCAAAGCCGTACCCTAACCCTAACCCTAACCCTAACCCTAACCCTAACCCTCACCCTAACCCATACCCTACGCCGTACACTCACGTGTTCCCTAACCCATACCCAAAGCCGTACCCTAACCCTAACCATAACACTAAGCCTAACCCATATCCTATGCCGTACCCTCACCCTTACGCTAACCCGTACCCTAACCCTAACCCTAATCCATACACTAACCCGTACCCTGAACCGTACCCTAACCCGTTCCCTAACCCTAACCCTAACCATAACTCTAAACCTAACCCATACCCTACGCCGTACACTCACGCGTTCCCTAACCCGTACCCAAAGCCGTACCCTAACCCTAACAATAACTCATAGCCTAACCCATATCCTTTGCCGTACCCTCACCCTTACCCTAACCCGTATCCTAAGCCGTACACTAACCCTAACCGTAATCCTATCCCATACCCTACTACGTACCCTCACTCTTACCCTAACCCGTACCCTAAGCCGTACTCTAACTCTAACCCTAACCCTAAGACTAACCCTAACACATATCCTACGCCGTACCCTCACCCTTACTCTAAGCCATACCCTAACCCTAACCCTAACCCTAACACTAACTGTAAACTACCCTTGACTGCTTTTGCCTCCAATAGATTTCCTAAGCACTAGTGTTTTAAGGAACAGGTTAAAAATAAAATGCTAATGTGACTTATTTATAATGTGTGTATTCTTTATCTTATCCTAGTGTCTAAAATTTTCTCCATGGTTGGAACCCAAATTACATTCCTTTACGCGCTAAGTGGTATGTAGAGAGTGGGATAGGTTTAATAAATGACCTAACCCTAACGTGAACCCTAACCCTAACCCATAGCCTAACCCTAACAAGTACCCTAATCCTAACCTGTACCCTATACCTTGACGTAACCCTAAAACTAACCGTAACCCTAACATATACCCTACGCCGTACCGTCACCCGTACCCTAACCCGTACCCTAAGTCGTACCCTAACCCTAACCCTAACCCATACGCTACGCCGTACCCTCACCCGTACCCTAACCCGTATCCTAAGCCGTACCCTAACCCTAACCCTAACCCTAACCCTAACCTATACCCTACGCCGTACACTCACCTGTACCCTAACCCGTACCCTAAGCCGTACCCTACCCCTAACCCTAACCCTAACCCTAACCCATACCCTAACCCATACCCTACGCCGTACACTAACCAATTCCCTAACCCGTATCCTAAGCCGTACCCTAATCGTAAACAATACCCTACGCAGTATCCTCACCCTTACCCTCACCCGTACCCTAAACCTAACCCTAACCCTAACCCCTACCCTACGCCGTACCCTCACCCGTACCCTATCCCATACCCTAAGCCGTACCCTAACCCTAACACTAACCCTAACCCTAACCCTAACCCTAAACTACCCTTGACTGCTTTTGCCTCCATTAGATTTCCTAAGCACTAGTGTTTTAAGGAACAGGTTAAAAAGAAAATCCTCATGTGATTTTTTTATAATGTGTTTATTCTTTATCTTATCCTAGTGACTAAAATCTTCTCCATGGCTGGACACCAAATAATATTCCTTTACGTGCTAAGTGGTATCTAGAGAGTGGGATAGGTTTAATAAATACCCTAATCCTAACGTGTACCCTAGCCCTAACCCATACGCTAACCCGAACGCGTACCCTAAACCTAACCCAAATCCTAACCCTAACACATACGCTAATCCTAACCCGTACCCAAAACTATCCCTAACCCTAAAACTAACCCTAACCCTAACCCTAACCCTAACCCATACCCTACGCCGTACCCTCACCCGTACCCTAACCCGTACCCTAAGCCGTACCCTAACGCTAAGCCTAACCCTAACCCTAACCGCTACCCTACGCCGTACCCTATCCCATACCCTAAGCGGTACCCTAACCCTAACACTAATCCTAACCCTAAACCATACCCTACGCCGTAACCACACACGTATACTAACCCATACCCTAAGCCGTACCCTAACCCGAACCCTAACACATACGCTACGCCATACCCTCACCAGTACCCTAACCCGTATCCTAAGCCGTACCCTAACCCTAACCCTAACCCTAACCCTAACCGCTACCCTACGCCGTACCCTATCCCAAACCCTAAGCGGTACCCTAACCCTAACACTAACCCTAAACCTAACCCTAACCCCTACCCTAAGCCGTACCCTCACCCGTACCCTATCCCATACCCTAAGCCGTACCCTAACCCTAACACTAACCCTAACCCTAAACCTAAATCCTACCCTACGCCGTACCCTCACCCGTACCCTATCCCATACCCTAAGACGTACCCTAACCCTAACCCTAACCCTAACCTATACACTACGCCATACCCTCACCCGTACCCTAACCCATACCCTAAGCCGTACCCTAACCCTAACCCTAACCCTAACCTATACACTACGCCGTACCCTCACCCGTACCCTAACCCGTACCCTAAGCCGTACCCTAACCCTAACCCTAACCCTAACCCTACCCCTACCCTACGCCGTACCCTCACCCGTACCCTATCCCATACCCTAAGCCGTACCCTAACCCTAACACTAACCCTAACCCTAACCCTAACCCTAAACTACCCTTGATTGCTTTTGCCTCTATTAGATTTCCTAAGCACTAGTGTTTTAAGGAACAGGTTAAAAAGAAAATCCTAATGCGATTTTTTTATAATGTGTTTATTCTTTATCTTATCCTAGTGACTAAAATCTTCTCCATGGCTGGATCCCTAATAATATTCCTTTACGTGCTAAGTGGTACCTAGAGAGTGGGATAGGTTTAATAAATACCCTAATCCTAACGTGTACCCTAACCCTAACCCATACCCTAACCCTAACGCGTACCCTAACCCTAACCCAAATCCTAACCCTAACACGTACGCTAATCCTAACCCTAACCTTAAACCAATCCCTAACCCTAAAACTAACCCTAACCCTAACCCTAACCCTAACCCTTACCCTACGCCGTACCCTCACCCGTACCCTAACCCGTACCCTAAGACGTACCCTAACCCTAACCCTAACCCATACGCTACGCCGTACCCTCACCCGTACCCTAACCCGTATCCTAAGCCGTACCCTAACCCTAACCCTAACCCTAACCCATACCCTACGCCATACCCTAACCCGTACCCTAACCCGTATCCTAAGCCGTATCCTAACCCTAACCAATACCCTACGCAGTACACTCACCCGTACCCTCACCCGTACCCTAAGCTGTACCCTAACCCCAACCGTAACCCTAACTCTAACCCTAACCCCTACCCTACGCCGTACCCTCACCCGTACCCTATCCCATACGCTAAGCCGTACCCTAACCCTAACACTAACCCTAACCCTAACCCTAACCCATACCCTACGCCGTACCCTCACCCGTAACCTAACCCATACCCTAAGCCGTACCCTAACCCTAACCCTAACCTATACACTACGCCGTACCCTCACCCATACCCTAACCCGTACCCTAAGCCGTACCCTAACTCTAACCCTAACCCTAACCCTAACCCTTACCCATACCCTGCGCCGTACCCTAACCCATACAATAACCTGTATCCTAAGCCTTAACCTAACCCTAACCAATGACCTACACAGTACCCTCACCCGTACCCTAAGCCATACCCTAACCCTAACCCTAACACTAACCCTAACCCTAAACCCTACCCTATGCCGTACCCTCACCCATACCCTATCCCATACCCTAAGCCGTACCCTAACCCTAACACTAACCCTAACCCTAACCCTAAACCTAAACTACCCTTGACTGCTTTCGCCTCCATTAGATTTCCTAAGCACTAGTGTTTTAAGGAACAGGTTAAAAAGAAAATCCTAATGTGATTTTTTTATAATGTGTTTATTCTTTATCTTATCCTAGTGACGAAAATCTTCTCCATGGCTGGACCCTAAATAATATTCCTTTACGTGCTAAGTGGTATCTAGAGAGTGGGATAGGTTTAATAAATACCCTAATCGTAACGTGTACCTAACCCTAACCCATACCCTAACCCTAATGCATACCCTAACCCTAACCCAAACCCTAACCCTAACACGTACGCTAATCCTAACCCGTACCCTAAACCAAGCCCTAACCCTAAAACTAACCCTAACCCTAACCCTAACCCTAACCCATACGCTACGCCGTACCCTCACCCATACCCTAACCCGTATCCTAAGCCGTACCCTAACCCTAAAACTAACCCTAACCTCTACCCTACGCCGTACCCTCACCCGTACCCTAACCCGTACCCAAAGCCTTACCCTAACCCTAACCCTAACCCTCACCCATACCCCACGCTGTAACCTAACCCATATCCTAACCCGTATCCTAAGCCGTACCCTAACCCTAACCAATAACCTACGCAGTACCCTCACCAGTACCCTCACCCGTATCCTAAGCCCTACCCAAACCCTAACCCTAACCCTAACCCTAAACTACCCTTTACTGCTTTTGCCTCCATTAGATTTCCTAAACACTAGTGTTTTAAGGAACAGGTTAAAAAGAAAACCTTATGTGATTTTCTTATAATGTGTTTATTCTTTATCTTATCCTAGTGACTAAAATCTTCTCCATGGCTGAACCCCAAATAATATTCCTTTACGTGCTAAGTGGTATCTAGAGAGTGGGATAGGTTTAATAAATACCCTAATCCTAAAGTGTACCCTAAACCTAACCCATACCCTAACCCTAACGCGTACCCTAACCCTAACCAAAACCCTAACCCGAACACGTATGCTAATCCTAACCCGTACCCTAAACCAATCCCTAACCCTAAAACTAACCCTAACCCTAACCCTAACCCATAACCTACACCGTACCCTCACCCGAACCCTAACCCGTACCCTAAGCCGTACCCTAAACCTAACCCTAACCCTAAACCATACGCTACGCCGTACCCTCACCCATGCCCTAACCCGTATCCTAAGCCGTACCCTAACCCTAACCCTAAACCTAAACTATACCCTATGCCGTAACCTCACCCGTACCCTAACCCGTACCCTAAGCCGTACACTAACCCTAACCCTAACCCTAACCCTAACCCATACCGTACGCCATAACCTAACACGTACCCTAACCCGTATCCTAAGCCGTACCCTAACCCTAAACAATACCCTACGCAGTATCCTCACCCATACCCTCACCCGTACCCTAAGCCGTACCCTAACCCTAACCCTAACCCTAACCCTAACCCTAACCCTAACCCCTACCCTATGCCATACCCTCACCTGTACCCTATCCCATAACCTAAGCCGTACCATAACCCTAACACTAACCCTAACCCTAACCCATAACCTACGCCGTACCCTCACCCGTACCCTAACCCGTATCCTAAGACGTACCGTAACCCTAACCAATACCCTACGCAGTATCCTCACCCATACCCTCACCCGTACCCTAAGCCGTACCCTAACCGTAACCCTAACCCTAACCCTAACCCCTACCCTATGCCATACCCTCACCTGTACCCTATCCCATAACCTAAGCCGTACCCTAACCCTAACCCTAACCCTAACCCTAACCCATAACCTACGCCGTACCCTCACCCGTACCCTAACACGTACCCTAAGACGTACCGTAACCCTAACCCTAACACTAACCCTAACCCTAACCCACACTCTACGCCATACCCTCACTCGTAACCTAACCCGTACCCTACGCCGTACCTTAACCCTAAACCTAATCCTAAACCATACGCTACGCCGTACCCTCACCCGTACCCTAACCCGTATCCTAAGCCGTACCCTAACCCTAACCCTAACCCTAAACTATACCCTACGCCGTAACCTCACCCGTACCCTAACCCGTACCCTAAGCCGTACCCTAACCCTAACCCTAACCCTAACCGTAACCCTAACCCATACCGTACGCCATACCCTAACACGTACCCTAACCCGTATCCTAAGCCGTACCCTAACCCTAACCAATACCCTACGCAGTATCCTCACCCATACCCTCACCCGTACCCTAAGCCGTACCCTAACCCTAACCCTAACCCTAACCCTAACCCATAACCTACGCCGTACCCTCACCCGTACCCTAACACGTACCCTAAGACGTACCGTAACCCTAACCCTAACACTAACCCTAACCCTAACCCACACTCTACACCGTACCCTAACCCGTACCCTAACACGTATCCTAAGCCGTACCCTAACCTTAACCAATACCCTACGCAGTACCCTCACCCGTACCGTAACCCCTACCCTATGCCATACCCTCACCTGTACCCTATCCCATAACCTAAGCCGTACCCTAACCCTAACCCTAACCCTAAACCATACGCTACGCAGTACCCTCACCCGTACCCTAACCCGTATCCTAAGCCGTACTCTAACCCTAACCCTAACCCTAACCCTAATGGCTACCCTACGCCGTACCCTATCCCATACCCTAAGCGGTACCCTAACCCTAGCACTAACCCTAAACCTAACCCTAACCCCTACCCTACGCCGTACCCTCACCCGTAACCTATCCCATACCCTAAGCCGTACCCTAACCCTAACACTAACCCTAACCCTAAACCTAACCCCTACCCTACGCCGTACCCTCACCCGTACCCTATCCCATAACCTAAGCCGTACCCTAAACCTAACCCTAACCCTAACTTATACACTACGCCATACCCTCACCCGTACCCTAACCCGTACCCTAAGCCGTACCCTAACCCTAACCCTAACCCTAACCTATACACTACGCCGTACCCTCACCCGTACCCTAACCCGTACCCTAAGCCGTACCCTAACCCTAACCCTAACCCTAACCCTAACCCTAACCCATACCCTACGCCGTACCCTAACCCGTACCCTAACCCGTATTCTAAGCCGTACCCTAACCATAACCAATACCCTACACACTACCCTCACCCGTACCCTCACCGTACCCTAAGCCATACCCAAACCCTAACCCTAACCCTAACCTATACACTACGCCATACCCTCACTCGTACCCTAACCCGTACCCTAAGCCATACCCTAACCCTAACCCTAACCCTAACCTATACACTACGCCATACCCTCACTCGTACCCTAACCCGTACCCTAAGCCGTACCCTAAACCTAACCCTAACACTAACCCTAAACCATACGCTACGCCGTACCCTCACCCGTACCCTATCCCGTATCCTAAGCCGTACCGTAACCCTAACCCTAACCCTAACCCTAACCCTAACCCTAAGCCATACCGTACGCCATACCCTAACACGTACTCTAACCCGTATCCTAAGCCGTACCCTAACCCTAACCAATACCCTACGCAGTATCCTCACCAATACCCTCACCCGTACCCTAAGCCGTACCCTAACCCTAACCCTAACCCTAACCCATAACCTACGCCGTACCCTCACCCGTACCCTAACACGTACCCTAAGACGTACCGTAACCCTAACCCTAACACTAACCCTAACCCTAACCCACACTCTACACCGTACCCTAACCCGTACCCTAACACGTATCCTAAGCCGTACCCTAACCCTAACCAATACCCTACGCAGTACCCTCACCCGTACCCTAAGCCATACCCTAACCCTAACCCTAACCCTAACCCTAACCCCTACCCTACGCCGTACTCTCACCCGTACCCTATCCCATACGCTAAGCCGTGCCCTAACCCTAACCCTAACCTATACACTACGCCGTACCCTCACCCGTACCCTAACCCGTACCCTAAGCCGTACCCTAACTCTAACCCTAACCCTAACCCTAACCCTTACCCATACCCTGCGCCGTACCCTAACCCATACAATAACCTGTATCCTAAGCATTAACCTAACCCTAACCAATGACCTACACAGTAGCCTCACCCGTACCCTAAGCCATACCCTAACCCTAACCCTAACACTAACCCTAACCCTAAACCCTACCCTATGCCGTACCCTCACCCATACCCTATCCCATACCCTAAGCCGTACCCTAACCCTAACACTAACCCTAACCCTAACCCTAACCCTAAACTACCCTTGACTGCTTTTGCCTCCATTAGATTTCCTAAACACTAGTGTTTTAAGGAACAGGTTAAAAAGAAAACCTTATGTGATTTTTTTATAATGTGTTTATTCATTATCTTATCCTAGTGACTAAAATCTTCTCCATGGCTGAACCCCAAATAATATTCCTTTATGTGCTAAGTGGTATCTAGAGAGTGGGATAGGTTTAATAAATACCCTAATCCTAAAGTGTACCCTAAACCTAACCCATACCCTAACCCTAACGCGTACCCTAACCCTAACCAAAACCCTAACCCGAACAAGTATGCTAATCCTAACCCGTAGCCTAAACCAATCCCTAACCCTAAAACTAACCCGTACCCTAACCCTAACCCTAACCCTAACCCTAACCCTAACCCTAACCCGTACCCTAAGCCGTACCCTAACCCTAACCCTAACCTATACGCTACGCCGTACCCTCACCCGTACCCTAACCCGTATCCTAAGCCGTACCCTAACCCTAACCCTAACCCTAACCGCTACCCTACGCCGTACCCTATCCCATACCCTAAGCAGTACCCTAACCCTAACACTAACCCTAAACCTAACCCTAACCCCTACCCTACGCCGTACCCTCACCCGTAACCTATCCCATACCCTAAGCCGTACGCTAACCCTAACACTAACCCTAACCCTAAACCTAACCCCTACCCTACGCCGTACCCTCACCCGTACCCTATCCCATACCCTAAGCCGTACCCTAAACCTAAACCTAACCCTAACCTATACACTACGCCATACACTCACCCGTAGCCTAACCCGTACCCTAAGCCGTACCCTAACCCTAACCCTAACCCTAACCTATACACTACGCCGTACCCTCACCCGTACCCTAACCCGTACCCTAAGCCGTACCCTAACCCTAACCCTAACCCTAACCCTAACCCTAACCCATACCCTACGCCGTACCCTAACCCGTACCCTAACCCGTATTCTAAGCCGTACCCTAACCATAACCAATACCCTACACAGTACCCTCACCCGTACCCTCACCGTACCCTAAGTCATACTCTAAACCTAACCCTAACCCTAACCTATACACTACGCCATACCCTCACCCGTACCCTAACCCGTACCCTAACCCTAACCCTAACCCTAACCCATAACCTACGCCGTACCCTCACCCGTACCCTAACACGTACCCTAAGACGTACCGTAACCCTAACCCTAACACTAACCCTAACCCTAACCCACACTCTACACCGTACCCTAACCCGTACCCTAACACGTATCCTAAGCCGTACCCTAACCCTAACCAATACCCTACGCAGTACCCTCACCCGTACCCTCACCCGTACCCTAAGCCATAACCTAACCCTAACCCTAACCCTAACCCTAACCCCTACCCTACGCCGTACCCTCACCCGTACCCTATCCCATACGCTAAGCCGTACCCTAACCCTAACACTAACACTAACCCTAACCCTAACTCTAACCCATACCCTACGCCGTACCCTCAACCGTAACCTAACCCGTACCCTAAGCCGTACCCTAACCCTAACCCTAACCCCTACCCTACGCCTTACCCTCACCCGTACCCTATCCCATACCCTAAGCCGTACCCTAACCCTAACACTAACCCTAACCCTAACCCTAACCCTAAACTACCCTTGATTGCTTTTGCCTCTATTAGATTTCCTAAGCACTAGTGTTTTAAGGAACAGGTTAAAAAGAAAATCCTAATGTGATTTTTTTATAATGTGTTTATTCTTTATCTTATCCTAGTGACTAAAATCTTCTCCATGGCTTTATCCCTAATAATATTCCTTTACGTGCTAAGTGGTATCTAGAGAGTGGGATAGGTTTAATAAATACCCTAATCCTAACGTGTACCCTAAACCTAACCCATACCCTAACCCTAACGCGTACCCTAACCCTAACAAAAAACCTAACCCTAACACATACGCTAATCCTAACCCGTACCCTAAACCAATCCCTAACCCTAAAACTAACCCTAACCCTAACCCTAACCCTAACACTTACCCTACGCCGTACCCTCACCCGTACCCTAACCCGTACCCTAAGACGTACCCTAACCCTAACCCTAACCCATACGCTACGCTGTACCCTCACCCGTACCCTAACCCGTATCCTAAGCCGTACCCTAACCCTAACCCTAACCCTAACCCTAACCCTAACCCTAACCCATACCCTACGCCATACCATAACCCGTACCCTAACCCGTATCCTAAGCCGTATCCTAACCCTAACCAATACCCTACGCAGTACCCTCACCCGTACCCTCACCCGTACCCTAAGCCGTACCCTAACCCCAACCCTAACCCTAACTCTAACCCTAACCCCTACCCTACGCCGTACCCTCACCCGTACCCTATCCCATACGCTAAGCCGTACCCTAACCCTAACACTAACACTAACCCTAACCCTAACCCTAACCCATACCCTACGCCGTACCCTCACCCGTAACCTAACCCGTACCCAAAGCCGTACCCTAACCCTAACCCTAACCTATACACTACGCCGTACCCTCACCCGTACCCTAACCCGTACCCTAAGCCGTACCCTAACTCTAACCCTAACCCTAACCCTAACCCTTACCCATACCCTGCGCCGTACCCTAACCCATACAATAACCTGTATCCTAAGCCTTAACCTAACCCTAACCAATGACCTACACAGTACCCTCACCCGTACCCTAAGCCATACCCTAACCCTAACCCTAACACTAACCCTAACCCTAAACCCTACCCTATGCCGTACCCTCACCCATACCCTATCCCATACCCTAAGCTGTACCCTAACCCTAACACTAACCCTAACCCTAACCCTAACCCTAAACTACCCTTGACTGCTTTTGCCTCCATTAGATTTCCTAAGCACTAGTGTTTTAAGGAACAGGTTAAAAAGAAAATCCTAATGTGATTTTTTTATAATGTGTTTATTCTTTATCTTATCCTAGTAACGAAAATCTTCTCCATGGCTGGACCCTAAATAATATTCCTTTACGTGCTAAGTGGTATCTAGAGAGTGGGATAGGTTTAATAAATACCCTAATCCTAACGTGTACCCTAACCCTAACCCTAATGCGTACCCTAACCCTAACCCAAACCCTAACCCTAACACGTACGCTAATCCTAACCCGTACCCTAAACCAATCCCTAACCCTAAAACTAACCCTAAACCTAACCCTAACCCTAACCCATACGCTACGCCGTACCCTCACCCATACCCTAACCCATATCCTAAGCCGTACCCTAACCCTAAACCTAACCCTAACCTCTACCATACGCCGTACACTCACCCGTACCCTAACCCGTACCCAAAACCTTACCCTAACCCTAACCCTAACCCTCACCCATACCCAACGCCGTAACCTAACCCATATCCTAACCCGTATCCTAAGCCGTACCCTAACCCTAACCAATAACCTACGCAGTACCCTCACCAGTACCCTCACCCGTATCCTAAGCCCTACCCTAACCCTAACCCTAACCCTAACACTAACCCTAAACTACCCTTTACTGCTTTTGCCTCCATTAGATTTCCTAAACACTAGTGTTTTAAGGAACAGGTTAGAAAGAAAACCTTATGTGATTTTTTTATAATGTGTTTATTCTTTATCTTATCCTAGTGACTAAAATCTTCTCCATGGCTGAACCCCAAATAATATTCCTTTACGTGCTAAGTGGTATCTAGAGAGTGGGAAAGGTTTAATAAATACCCTAATCCTAAAGTGTACCCTAAACCTAACCCATACCCTAACCCTAACGCGTACCCTAACCCTAACCAAAACCCTAACCCGAACACGTATGCTAATCCTAACCCGTACCCTAAACCAATCCCTAACCCTAAAACTAACCCTAACCCTAACCCTAACCCTAACCCATAACCTACACCGTACCCTCACCCGTACCCTAACCCGTACCCTAAGCCGTACCCTAACCCTAACCCTAAACCATATGCTACGCCGTACCCTCACCCGTACCCTAACCCGTATCCTAAGCCGTACCCTAACCCTAACCCTAACCCTAAACTATACCCTACGCCGTAACCTCACCCGTACCCTAACCCGTACCCTAAGCCATACCCTAACCCTAACCCTAAACCTAACCCTAACCCTAACCCTAACCCTAACCCATACCCTACGCCATACCCTAACCCGTACCCTAACCCGTATCCTAAGCCGTACCCTAACCCTAACCAATACCCTATGCAGTATCCTCACCCATAGCCTCACCCGTACCCTAAGCCGTACCCTAACCCTAACCCTAACCCTAACCCTAACCCTAACCCCTACCCTATGCCATACCCTCACCTGTACCCTATCCCATAACCTAAGCCGTACCATAACCCTAACACTAACCCTAACCCTAACCCATAACCTACGCCGTACCCTCACCCGTACCCTAACCCGTATCCTAAGCCGTACCCTAACCCTAACCCTAACCCTAACCCTAACCCATAACCTACGCCGTACCCTCACCCGTACCCTAACACATACCCTAAGACGTACCGTAACCCTAACCCTAACACTAACCCTAACCTTAACCCACACTCTACGCCGTACCCTCACCCGTACCCTCACCCGTACCCTAAGCCGTACCCTAACCCCAACCCTAACGCTAACTCTAACCCTAAATTTACCCTACGCCGTACCCTCACCCGTACCCTATCACATACACTAAGCCGTACCCTAACCCTAACACTAACACTAACCCTAACCCTAACCCTAACCCATACCCTACGCCGTACCCTCACCCGTAACCTAACCCGTACCCTAAGCCGTACCCTAACCCTAACCCTAACCTATACACTACGCCGTACCCTCACCCGTACCCTAACCCGTACCCTAAGCCGTACCCTAACCCTAAACCTAACCCTAACCTCTACCCTACGCCGTACCCTCACCCGTACCCTAACACGTACCCAAAGCCTTACCCTAACCCTAACCCTAACCCTCACCCATACCCAACGCCGTAACCTAACCCATATCCTAACCCGTATCCTAAGCCGTACCCTAACCCTAACCAATAACCTACGCAGTACCCTCACCAGTACCCTCACCGGTATCCTAAGCCCTACCCTAACCCTAACCCTAACCCTAACCCTAAACTACCCTTTACTGCTTTTGCCTCCATTAGATTTCCTAAACACTAGTGTTTTAAGGAACAGGTTAGAAAGAAAACCTTATGTGATTTTTTTATAATGTGTTTATTCTTTATCTTATCCTAGTGACTAAAATCTTCTCCATGGCTGAACCCCAAATAATATTCCTTTACGTGCTAAGTGGTATCTAGAGAGTGGGATAGGTTTAATAAATACCCTAATCCTAACGTGTACCCTAAACCTAACCCATACCCTAACCCTAACGCGTACCCTAACCCTAACCAAAACCCTAACCCGAACACGTATGCTAATCCTAACCCGTACCCTAAACCAATCCTTAACCCTAAAACTAACCCTAATCCTAACCCTAACCCTAACCCATAACCTACACCGTACCCTCACCCGTACCCTAACCCGTACCCTAAGCCGTACCCTAACCCTAACCCTAACCCTAAACCATACGCTACGCCGTACCCTCACCGGTACCCTAACCCGTATCCTAAGCCGTACCCTAACCCTAACCCTAACCCTAAACTATACCCTATGCCGTAACCTCACCCGTACCCTAAACCGTACCCTAAGCCGTACCCTAACCCGTACCCTAACCCGTACCCTAAGCCATACCCTAACCCTAACCCTAACCCTAACCCTAACCCTAACCCTAACCAATACCCTACGCAGTATCCTCACCCATAGCCTCACCCGTACCCTAAGCCGTACCCTAACCCTAACCCTAACCCTAACCCTAACCCTAACACCTACCCTATGCCATACCCTCACCTGTACCCTATCCCATAACCTAAGCCGTACCCTAACCCTAACACTAACCCTAACCCTAACCCATAACCTATGCCGTACCCTCACCCGTACCCTAACCCGTATCCTAAGCCGTACCCTAACCCTAACCCTAACCCTAACCCTAACCCATAACCTACGCCGTACCCTCACCCGTACCCTAACACATACCCTAAGACGTACCGTAACCCTAACCCTAACACTAACCCTAACCTTAACCCACACTCTACGCCGTACCCTAACCCGTACCCTAACACGTATCCTAAGCCGTACCCTAACCCTAACCAATACCCTACACAGTACCCTCACCCGTACCCTCACCCGTACCCTAAGCCATACCCTAACCCTAACCCTAACCCTAACCCTATCCCCTACCCTACGCCGTACCCTCACCCGTACCCTATCCCATACCCTAAGCCGTACCCTAACCCTAACACTAACCCTAACCCTAACCCTAACCCTAAACTACCCTTGATTGCTTTTGCCTGTATTAGATTTCCTAAACACTAGTGTTTTAAGGAACAGTTTAAAAAGAAAATCCTAATGTGATTTTTTTATAATGTGTTTATTCTTTATCTTATCCTAGTGACGAAAATCTTCTCCATGGCTGGATCCCTAATAATATTCCTTTACGTGCTAAGTGGTATCTAGAGAGTGGGATAGGTTTAATAAATACCCTAATCCTAACGTGTACCCTAAACCTAACCCATACCCTAACCCTAACGCGTACCCTAACCCTAACAAAAAACCTAACCCTAACACATACGCTAATCCTAACCCGTACCCTAAACCAATCCCTAACCCTAAAACTAACCCTAACCCTAACCCTAACCCTTACCCTACGCCGTACCCTCACCCGTACCCTAACCCGTAGCCTAAGACGTACCCTAACCCTAACCCTAACCCATACGCTACGCCGTACCCTCACCCGTACCCTAACCCGTATCCTAAGCCGTACCCTAACCCTAACCCTAACCCTAACCCTAACCCTAACCCATACCCTACGCCATACCATAACCCGTACCCTAACCCGTATCCTAAGCCGTATCCTAACCCTAACCAATACCCTACGCAGTACCCTCACCCGTACCCTCACCCGTACCCTAAGCCGTACCCTAACCCCAACCCTAACCCTAACTCTAACCCTAACCCCTACCCTATGCCGTACCCTCACCCGTACCCTATCCCATACGCTAAGCCGTACCCTAACCCTAACACTAACACTAACCCTAACCCTAACCCTAACCCATACCCTACGCCGTACCCTCACCCGTAACCTAACCCGTACCCAAAGCCGTACCCTGACCCTAACCCTAACCTATACACTACGCCGTACCCTCACCCATAACCTAACCCGTATCCTAAGCCGTACCCTAATCCTAAACCTAACCCTAACCTCTACCCTACGCCGTACCCTCACCCGTACCCTAACCCGTACCCAAAGCCTTACCCTAACCCTAACCCTAACCCTCACCCATACCCAACGCCGTAACCTAACCCATATCCTAACCCGTATCCTAAGCCGTACCCTAACCCTAACCAATAACCTACGCAGTACCCTCACCAGTACCCTCACCCGTATCCTAAGCCCTACCCTAACCCTAACCCTAACCCTAACCCTAAACTACCCTTTACTGCTTTTGCCTCCATTAGATTTCCTAAACACTAGTGTTTTAAAGAACAGGTTAAAAAGAAAACCTTATGTGATTTTTTTATAATGTGTTTATTCTTTATCTTATCCTAGTGACTAAAATCTTCTCCATGGCTGAACCCCAAATAATATTCCTTTACGTGCTAAGTGGTATCTAGAGAGTGGGATAGGTTTAATAAATACCCTAATCCTAACGTGTAACCTAAACCTAACCCATACCCTAACCCTACCGCGTACCCTAACCCTAACCCAAACCCTAACCCTAACACGTACGCTAATCCTAACCCGTACCCTAAACCAATCCCTAACCCTAAAACTAACCCTAACCCTAACCCTAACCCTAACCCATACGCTACGCCGTACCCTCACCCATACCCTAACCCGTATCCTAAGCCGTACCCTAACCCTAAACCTAACCCTAACCTCTACCCTACGCCGTACCCTCACCCGTATCCTAACCCGTACCCTAAGCCGTACCCTAACCCTAACCCTAACCCTAACCCATACGCTACGCCGCACCCTCAGCCGTACCCTAACCCGTATCCTAAGCCGTACCCTAACCCTAACCCTAACCCTAACCGCTACCCTACGCCGTACCCTATCCCATACCCTAAGCGGTACCCTAAACCTAACACTAACCCTAAACCTAACCCTAACCCCTACCCTATGCCGTACCCTCACCCGTAACCTATCCCATACCCTAAGCCGTACCCTAACCCTAACACTAACCCTAACACTAAACCTAACCCCTACCCTACGCCGTACCCTCACCCGTACCCTATCCCATACCCTAAGCCGTACCCTAACCCTAACCCTAACCCTAGCCTATACACTACGCCGTACCCTCACCCGTACCCTAACCCGTACCCTAAGCTGTACCCTAACCCTAACCCTAACCCTAACCCTAACCCATACCCTACGCCGTACCCTAAACCGTACCCTAACCCGTATTCTAAGCCGTACCCTAACCATAACCAATACCCTACACAGTACCCTCACCCGTACCCTCACCCGTACTCTAAGCCATACCCTAACCCTAACCCTACCCTAACCTATACACTACTCCATACTCTCACCCGTACCCTAACCCGTACCCTAAGCCGTACCCTAACCCTAACCCTAACCCTAAACTATACCCTACGCCGTAACCTCACCCGTACCCTAACCCGTACCCTAAGCCGTACCCTAACCCTAACCCTAACCCTAACCCTAACCCTAACCCATAGCGTACGCCATACCCTAACACGTACCCTAACCCGTATCCTAAGCCGTACCCTAACCCTAACTAATACCCTACGCAGTATCATCACCCATACCCTCACCCGTACCCTAAGCCGTACCCTAACCCTAACCCTAACCCTAAACCTAACCCTAACCCCTACCCTATGCCATACCCTCACCTGTACCCTATCCCATAACGTAAGCCGTACCCTAACCCTAACCCTAACCCTAACCCTAACCCATAACCTACGCCGTACCCTCACCCGTACCCTAACCCGTATCCTAAGCCGTACCCTAACCCTAACCCTAACCCTAACCCTAACCCACACTCTACGCTGTACCCTAACCCGTACCCTAACACGTATCCTAAGCCATAACCTAACCCAAACCAATACCCTACGCAGTACCCTCACCCGTACCCTCACCCGTACCATAAGCCATACCCTAACCATAACCCTAACCCTAACCCTAACCCCTACCCTACGCCGTACCCTCACCCGTACCCTATCCCATACCCTAAGCTGTACCCTAACCCTAACACTAACCCTAACCCTAAACTACCCTTGATTGCTTTTGCCTCTATTAGATTTCCTAAGCACTAGTGTTTTAAGGAACAGGTTAAAAAGAAAATCCTAATGTGATTTTTTTATAATGTGTTTATTCTTTATCTTATCCTAGTGACTAAAATCTTCTCCATGGCTGGATCCCTAATAATATTCCTTTACGTGCTAAGTGGTATCTAGAGAGTGGGATAGGTTTAATAAATACCCTAATCCTAACGTGTACCCTAACCCTAACCCATACCCTAACACTAATGCATACCCTAACCCTAACCCAAACCCTAACCCTAACACGTACGCTAATCCTAACCCGTACCCTAAACCAATCACTAACCCTAAAACTAACCCTAACCCTAACCCTAACCCTAACACATACGCTACGCCGTACCCTCACCCATACCCTAACCCGTATCCTAAGCCGTACCCTAATCCTAAACCTAACCCTAACCTCTACCCTACGCCGTACCCTCACCCGTACCCTAACCCGTACCCAAAGCCTTACCCTAACCCTAACCCTAACCCTCACCCATACCCAATGCTGTAACCTAACCCATATCCTAACCCGTATCCTAAGCCGTACCCTAACCCTAACCAACAACCTACGCAGTACCCTCACCAGTACCCTCACCCTTATCCTAAGCCCTACCCTAACCCTAACCCTAACCCTAACCCTAAACTACCCTTTACTGCTCTTGCCTCCATTAGATTTCCTAAACACTAGTGTTTTAAGGAACAGGTTAAAAAGAAAACCTTATGTGATTTTTTTATAATGTGTTTATTCTTTATCTTATCCTAGTGACTAAAATCTTCTCCATGGCTGAACCCCAAATAATATTCCTTTACGTGCTAAGTGGTATCTAGAGAGTGGGATAGGTTTAATAAATACCCTAATCCTAAAGTGTACCCTAAACCTAACGCATACCCTAACCCTAACGCGTACCCTAACCCTAACCAAAACCCTAACCCGAACACGTATGCTAATCCTAACCCGTACCCTAAACCAATCCCTAACCCTAAAACTAACCCTAACCCTAACCCTAACCCTAACCCATAACCTACACCGTACCCTCACCCATACCCTAACCCGTACCCTAAGCCGTACCCTAACCCTAACCCTAACCCTAAACCATACGCTACGCCGTACCCTCACCCATACCCTAACCCGTATCCTAAGCCGTACCCTAACCCTAACCCTAACCCTAAACTATACCCTACGCCGTAACCTCACCCGTACCCTAACCCGTACCCTAAGCCGTACCCTAACCCTAACCCTAACCCTAACCCTAACCCTAACCCTAACCCATACCGTACGCCATACCCTAACACGTACTCTAACCCGTATCCTAAGCCCTACCCTAACCCTACCCAATACCCTATGCAGTATCCTCACCCATACCCTCACCCGTACCCTAAGCCGTACCCTAACCCTAACCCTAACCCTAAACCCTACCCTATGCCATACCCTCACCTGTACCCTATACCATAACCTAAGCCGTACTATAACCCTAACACTAACCCTAACCCTAACCCATAACCTATGCCGTACCCTCACCCGTACCCTAACCCGTATCCTAAGACGTACCGTAACCCTAACCAATACCCTACGCAGTATCCTCACCCATACCCTCACCCGTACCCTAAGCCGTACACTAACCCTAACCCTAACCCTAACCCTAACCCATACCCTATGCAATACCCTCACCTGTACCCTATCCCATAACCTAAGCCGTACCCTAACCCTAACCCTAACCCTAACCCTAACCCATACGCTACGCCGTACCTTCACCCGTACCCTAACCCGTATCCTAAGCCGTACCCTAACCCTAACCCTAACCCTAACCCTAACCCTAACCCTAACCCTAACCCTAACCCTAACCCATACCCTACGCCATACCCTAACACGTACCCTAACCCGTATCCTAAGCCGTATCCTAACCCTAACCAATACACTACGCAGTACCCTCACCCGTACCCTCACCCGTACCCTAAGCCGTACCCTAACCCAAACCCTAACCCTAACTCTAACCCTAACCCCTACCCTATGCCATACCCTCACCCGTAACCTAACCCGTACCCTAAGCCGTACCCTAACCCTAACCCTAACCTATACACTATGCCGTACCCTCACCCGTAACCTAACCCGTACCCTAAGCCGTACCCTAACACTAACACTAACCCTAACCCTAACCCTAACCCTAAACTACCCTTGACTGCTTTTGCCTCCATTAGATTTCCTAAACACTAGTGTTTTAAGGAACAGGTTAAAAAGAAAACCTTATGTGATTTTTTTATAATGTGTTTATTCTTTATCTTATCCTAGTGACTAAAATCTTCTCCATGGCTGAACCCCAAATAATATTCCTTTACGTGCTAAGTGGTATCTAGAGAGTGGGATAGGTTTAATAAATACCCTAATCCTAAAGTGTACCCTAAACCTAACCCATACCCTAACCCTAACGCGTACCCTAACCCTAACCAAAACCCTAACCCGAACAAGTATGCTAATCCTAACCCGTACCCTAAACCAATCCCTAACCCTAAAACTAACCCTAACCCTAACCCTAACCCTAACCCTAACCCTAACCCTAACCCGTACCCTAAGCCGTACCATAACCCTAACCCTAACCCTAACCCATACGCTACGCCGTACCCTCACCCGTACCCTAACCCGTATCCTAAGCCGTACCCTAACCCTAACCCTAACCCTAACACTAACCGCTACCATACGCCGTACCCTATCCCATACCCTAAGCAGTACCCTAACCCTAACACTAACCCTAAACCTAACCCTAACCCCTACCCTACGCCGTACCCTCACCCGTAACCTATCCCATACCCTAAGCCGTACGCTAACCCTAACATTAACCCTAACCCTAAACCTAACCCCTACCCTACGCCGTACCCTCACCCGTACCCTATCCCATACCCTAAGCCGTACCCTAAACCTAACCCTAACCCTAACCTATACACTACGCCATACCCTCACCCGTACCCTAAACCGTACCCTAAGCCGTACCCTAACCCTAACCCTAACCCTAACCTATACACTACGCCGTACCCTCACCCGTACCCTAACCCGTACCCTAAGCCATACCCTAACCCTAACCCTAACCCTAACCCTAACCCTAACCCATACCCTACGCCGTACCCTAACCCGTACCCTAACCCGTATTGTAAGCCGTACCCTAACCATAACCAATACCCTACACAGTACCCTCACCCGTACCCTCACCGTACCCTAAGCCATACCCTAAACCTAACCCTAACACTAACCTATACACTACGCCATACTCTCACCCGTACCCTAACCCGTACCCTAACCCGTATCCTAAGCCGTACCCTAACCCTAACCCTAACCCTAACCCTAACCCATAACCTACGCCGTACCCTCACCCGTACCCTAACACGTACCCTAAGACGTACCGTAACCCTAACCCTAACACTAACCCTAACCCTAACCCACACTCTACACCGTACCCTAACCCGTACCCTAACACGTATCCTAAGCCGTACCCTTACCCTAACCAATACCCTACGCAGTACCCTCACCCGTACCCTCACCCGTACCCTAAGCCATACCCTAACCCTAACCCTAACCCTAACCCCTACCCTACGCCGTACCCTCACCCGTACCCTATCCCATACGCTAAGCCGTACCCTAACCCTAACACTAACACTAACCCTAACCCTAACTCTAACCCATACCCTACGCCGTACCCTCACCCGTAACCTAACCCGTACCCTAAGCCGTACCCTAACCCTAACCCTAACCCCTACCCTACGCCGTACCCTCACCCGTACCCTATCCCATACCCTAAGCCGTACCCTAACCCTAACACTAACCCTAACCCTAACCCTAACCCTAAACTACCCTTGATTGCTTTTGCCTCTATTAGATTTCCTAAGCACTAGTGTTTTAAGGAACAGGTTAAAAAGAAAATCCTAATGTGATTTTTTTATAATGTGTTTATTCTTTATCTTATCCTAGTGACTAAAATCTTCTCCATGGCTGGATCCCTAATAATATTCCTTTACGTGCTAAGTGGTATCTAGAGAGTGGGATAGGTTTAATAAATACCCTAATCCTAACGTGTACCCTAAACCTAACCCATACCCTAACCCTAACGCGTACCCTAACCCTAACAAAAAACCTAACCCTAACACGTACGCTAATCCTAACCCGTACCCTAAACCAATCCCTAACCCTAAAACTAACCCTAACCCTAACCCTAACCCTAACCCTTACCCTACGCCGTACCCTCACCCGTACCCTAACCCGTACCCTAAGACGTACCCTAACCCTAACCCTAACCCATACGCTATGCCGTACCCTCACCCGTACCCTAACCCGTATCCTAAGCCGTACCCTAACCCTAACCCTAACCCTAACCCATACCCTACGCCATACCATAACCCGTACCCTAACCCGTATCCTAAGCCGTATCCTAACCCTAACCAATACCCTACGCAGTACCCTCACCCGTACCCTCACCCGTACCCTAAGCCGTACCCTAACCCCAACCCTAACCCTAACTCTAACCCTAAACCCTACCCTACGCCGTACCCTCACCCGTACCCTATCCCATACGTTAAGCCGTACCCTAACCCTAACACTAACACTAACCCTAACCCTAACCCTAACCCATACCCTACGCCGTACCCTCACCCGTAACCTAACCCGTACCCAAAGACGTACCCTAACCCTAACCCTAACCTATACACTACGCCGTACCCTCACCCGTACCCTAACCCGTACCCTAAGCCGTACCCTAACTCTAACCCTAACCCTAACCCTAATCCTTACCCATACCCTGCGCCGTACCCTAACCCATACAATAACCTGTATCCTAAGCCTTAACCTAACCCTAACCAATGACCTACACAGTACCCTTACCCGTACCCTAAGCCATACCCTAACCCTAACCCTAACACTAACCCTAACCCTAAACCCTACCCTATGCCGTACCCTCACCCATACCCTATCCCATACCCTAAGCCGTACTCTAACCATAACACTAACCCTAACCCTAACCCTAACCCTAAACTACCCTTGACTGCTTTTGCCTCCATTAGATTTCCTAAGCACTAGTGTTTTAAGGAACAGGTTAAAAAGAAAATCCTAATGTGATTTTTTTATAATGTGTTTATTCTTTATCTTATCCTAGTAACGAAAATCTTCTCCATGGCTGGACCCTAAATAATATTCCTTTACGTGCTAAGTGGTATCTAGAGAGTGGGATAGGTTTAATAAATACCCTAATCCTAACGTGTACCCTAACCCTAACCCTAATGCGTACCCTAACCCTAACCCAAACCCTAACCCTAACACGTACGCTAATCCTAACCCGTACCCTAAACCAATCCCTAACCCTAAAACTGACCCTAACCCTAACCCTAACCCTAACCCATACGCTACGCCGTACCCTCACCCATACCCTAACCCGTATCCTAAGCCGTACCCTAACCCTAAACCTAACCCTAACCTCTACCCTACGCCGTACCCTCACCCGTACCCTAACCCGTACCCAAAGCCTTACCCTAACCCTAACCCTAACCCTCACCCATACCCAACGCCGTAACCTAACCCATATCCTAACCCGTATCCTAAGCCGTACCCTAACCCTAACCCTAACCCTAAACTATACCCTACGCCGTAACCTCACCCGTACCCTAACCCGTACCCTAAGCCGTACCCTAACCCTAACCCTAACCTTGACCCTAACCCTAACCCTAACCCATACCGTACGCCATACCCTAACACGTACCCTAACCCGTATCCTAAGCCGTACCGTAACCCTAACCAATACCCTACGCAGTATCCTCACCCATAGCCTCACCCGTACCCTAAGCCGTACCCTAACCCTAACCCTAACCCTAACCCTAACCCCAACCCCTACCCTATGCCATACCCTCACCTGTACCCTATCCCATAACCTAAGCCGTACCATAACCCTAACACTAACCCTAACCCTAACCCATAATCTACGCCGTACCCTCACCCGTACCCTAACCCGTATCCTAAGCCGTACCCTAACCCTAACCCTAACCCTAACCCTAACCCATAACCTACGCCGTACCCTCACCCGTACCCTAACACATACCGTAAGACGTACCGTAACCCTAACCCTAACACTAACCCTAACCTTAACCCACACTCTACGCCGTACCCTAACCCGTACCCTAACACGTATCCTAAGCCGTACCCTAACCCTAACCAATACCCTACGCAGTACCCTCACCCATACCCTCACCCGTACCCTAAGCCATACCCTAACCCTAACCCTAACCCTAACCCCTACCCTACGCCGTACCCTCACCCGTACCCTATCCCATACCCTAAGCCGTACCCTAACCCTAACACTAACCCTAACCCTAACCCTAACCCTAAACTACCCTTGATTGCTTTTGCCTGTATTAGATTTCCTAAACACTAGTGTTTTAAGGAACAGGTTAAAAAGAAAATCCTAATGTGACTTTTTTATAATGTGTTTATTCTTTATCTTATCCTAGTGACTAAAATCTTCTCCATGGCTGGATCCCTAATAATATTCCTTTACGTGCTAAGTGGTATCTAGAGAGTGGGATAGGTTTAATAAATACCCTAATCCTAACGTGTACCCTAACCCTAACCCATACCCTAACCCTAACGCGTACCCTAACCCTAACCCAAAACCTAACCCTAACACGTACGCTAATCCTAACCCGTACCCTAAACGAATCCCTAAACCTAAAAATAACCCTAACCCTAACCCTAACCCTAACCCATACCCTACGCCATACCCTAACCCGTACCCTAACCCGTATCCTAAGCCGTATCCTAACCCTAACCAATACCCTACGCAGTACCCTCACACGTACCCTCACCCGTACCCTAAGCCGTACCCTAACCCCAACCCTAACCCTAACTCTAACCCTAACCCCTACCCTACGCCGTACCCTCACCAGTACCCTATCCCATACGCTAAGCCGTACCCTAACCCTAACCCTAACACTAACCCTAACCCTAACCCTAACCCATACCCTACGCCGTACCCTCACCCGTAACCTAACCCGTACCCTAAGCCGTACCCTAACCCTAACCCTAACCTATACACTACGCCGTACCCTCACCCGTACCCTAACCCGTACCCTAAGCCGTACCCTAACTCTAAACCTAACCCTAACCCTAACCCTTACCCATACCCTGCGCCGTACCCTAACCCATACAATAACCTGTATCCTAAGCCTTAACCTAACCCTAACCAATGACCTACACAGTACCCTCACCCGTACCCTAAGCCATACCCTAACCCTAACCCTAACACTAACCCTAACCCTAAACCCTACCCTATGCCGTACGCTCACCCATAACCTATCCCATACCCTAAGCTGTACCCTAACCCTAACACTAACCCTAACCCTAACCCTAACCCTAAACTACCTTTAACTGCTTTTGCCTCCATTAGATTTCCTAAGCACTAGTGTTTTAAGGAACAGGTTAAAAAGAAAATCCTAATGTGATTTTTTTATAATGTGTTTATTCATTATCATATCCTAGTAACGAAAATCTTCTCCATGGCTGGACCGTAAATAATATTCCTTTACGTGCTAAGTGGTATCTAGAGAGTGGGATAGGTTTAATAAATACCCTAATCCTAACGTGTACCCTAACCCTAACCCACACCCTAACCCTAATGCGTACCCTAACCCTAACACAAACCCTAACCCTAACACGTACGCTAATCCTAACCCGTACCCTAAACCAATCCCTAACCCTAAAACTAACCCTAACCCTAAACCTAACCCTAACCCATATGCTACGCCGTACCCTCACCCATACCCTAACCCGTATCCTAAGCCGTACCCTAACCCTAAACCTAACCCTAACCTCTACCCTACGCCGTACCCTCACCCGTACCCTAACCCGTACCCAAAACCTTACCCTAACCCTAACCCTAACCCTCACCCATACCCAACGCCGTAACCTAACACATATCCTAACCCGTATCCTAAGCCGTACCCTAACCCTAACCAATAACCTACGCAGTACCCTCACCAGTACCCTCACCCGTATCCTAAGCCCTACCCTAACCCTAACCCTAACCCTAACCCTAAACTACCCTTTACTGCTTTTGCCTCCATTAGATTTCCTAAACACTAGCGTTTTAAGGAACAGGTTAGAAAGAAAACCTTATGTGATTTTTTTATAATGTGTTTATTCTTTATCTTATCCTAGTGACGAAAATCTTCTCCATGGCTGAACCCCAAATAATATTCCTTTACGTGCTAAGTGGTATCTAGAGAGTGGGATAGGTTTAATAACTACCCTAATCCTAAAGTGTACCCTAAACCTAACCCATACCCTAACCCTAACGCGTACCCTAACCCTAACCAAAACCCTACCCGAACACGTATGCTAATCCTAACCCGTACCCTAAACCAATCCCTAACCCTAAAACTAACCCTAACCCTAACCCTAACCCTAACCCATAACCTACACCGTACCCTCACCCGTACCCTAACCCGTACCCTAAGCCGTACCCTAACCCTAACCCTAACCCTAAACCATACGCTACGCCGTACCCTCACCCGTACCCTAACCCGTATCCTAAGCCGTACCCTAACCCTAACCCTAACCCTAAACTATACCCTATGCCGTAACCTCACCCGTACCCTAACCCGTACCCTAAGCCGTACCCTAACCCTAACCCTAACCCTAACCCTAAACCTAACCCATACCGTACGCCATACCCTAACACGTACCCTAACCCGTATCCTAAGCCGTACCCTAACCCTAACCAATACCCTACGCAGTATCCTCACCCATACCCTCACCCATACCCTAAGCCGTACTCTAACCGTAACCCTAACCCTAACCCTAACCCTAACCCCTACCCTATGCCATACCCTCACCTGTACCCTATCCCATAACCTAAGCCGTACCATAACCCTAACACTAACCCTAACCCTAACCCATAACCTACGCCGTACCCTCACCCGTACCCTAACCCGTATCCTAAGCCGTACCCTAACCCTAACCCTAACCCTAACCCTAACCCATAACCTACGCCGTACCCTCACCCGTACCCGAACACGTACCCTAAGACGTACCGTAACCCTAACCCTAACACTAACCCTAACCCTAACCCACACTCTATGCCGTACCCTAACCCGTACCCTAACACGTATCCTAAGCCGTACCCTAACCCTAACCAATACCCTACGCAGTACCCTCACCCGTACCCTCACCCGTACCCTAAGCCATACCCTAACCCTAACCCTAACCGCTACCCTACGCCGTACCCTATCCCATACCCTAAGCGGTACCCTAAACCTAACACTAACCCTAACCCTAACACTAACCTATACACTACGCCGTACCCTCACCCGTACCCTAACCCGTACCCTAAGCCGTACCCTAACCCTAACCCTAACCCTAACCCTAACCCTAACCCATACCCTACGCCGTACCCTAAACCGTACCCTAACCCGTATTCTAAGCCGTACCCTAACCATAACCAATACCCTACACAGTAACCACACCCGTACCCTTACCCGTACCCTAAGCCATACCCTAACCCTAACCCTAACCCTAACCTATACACTACGCCATATTCTCACCCGTACCCTAACCCGTACCCTAAGCCGTACCCTAAACCTAACCCTAACCCTAAACTATACCCTACGCCATAACCTCACCCGTACCCTAACCCGTACCCTAAGCCGTACTCTAACCCTAACCCTAACCCTAACCCTAACCCTAACCCATAGCGTACGCCATACCCTAACACGTACCCTAACCCGTATCCTAAGCCATACCCTAACCCTAACCAATACCCTACGCAGTATCCTCACCCATAGCCTCACCCGTACCCTAAGCCGTACCCTAACCCTAACCCTAACCCTAACCCTAATGCATACCCTAACCCTAACCCAAACCCTAACCCTAACACGTACGCTAATCCTAACCCGTACCCTAAACCAATCCCTAACCCTAAAACTAACCCTAACCCTAACCCTAACCCTAACCCATACGCTACGCCGTACCCTCACCCATACCCTAACCCGTATCCTAAGCCGTACCCTAATCCTAAACCTAACCCTAACCTCTACCCTACGCCGTACCCTCACCCGTACCCTAACCCGTACCCAAAGCCTTACCCTAACCCTAACCCTAACCCTCACCCATACCCAATGCCGTAACCTATCCCATATCCTATCCCATAACCTAAGCCGTACCCTAACCCTAACACTAACCCTAACCCTAAACCATACGCTACGCCGTACCTTCACCCGTACCCTAACCCGTATCCTAAGCCGTACCCTAACCCTAAACCTAACCCTAACCCTAACCCTAACCCCAAACCATACCCTACGCCATACCCTAACACGTACCCTAACCCGTATCCTAAGCCGTATCCTAACCCTAACCAATACCCTACGCAGTACCCTCACCCGTACCCTCACCCGTACCCTAAGCCGTACCCTAACCCAAACCGTAACCCTAACTCTAACCCTAACCCCTACCCTACGCCGTACCCTCACCCGTACCCTATCCCATACGCTAAGCCGTAACCTAACCCTAACACTAACACTAACCCTAACCCTAACCCTAACCCTAACCCTAAACCATACCCTATGCCGTACCCTACCCGTAACCTAACCCGTACCCTAAGCCGTACACTAACCCTAACCCTAACCTATACACTATGCCGTACCCTCACCCGTACCCTAACCCATACCCTAAGCCGTACCCTAACTCTAACCCTAACCATAACCCTAACCCTTACCCATACCCTGCGCCGTACCCTAACCCATACAATAACCTGTATCCTAAGCTTTAACCTAACCCTAACCAATGACCTACACAGTACCCTCACCCGTACCCTAAGCCATACTCTAATCCTAACCCTAACCCTAACCCTAACCCTAAACTATACCCTATGCCGTAACCTCACCCGTACCCTAACCCGTACCCTAAGCCGTACCCTAACCCTGACCCTAACCCTAACCCTAACCCTAACCCTAACCCATACCGTACGCCATACCCTAACACGTACCCTAACCCGTATCCTAAGCCGTTCCCTAACCCTAACCAATACCCTATGCAGTATCCTCACCCATACCCTCACCCGTACCCTAAGCCGTACCCTAACCCTAACCCTAACCCTAACCCTAACCCTAAACCCTACCCTATGCCATACCCTCACCTGTACCCTATTCCATAACCTAAGCCGTACTATAACCCTAACACTAACCCTAACCCTAACCCATAACCTATGCCGTACCCTCACCCGTACCCTAACCCGTATCCTAAGACGTACCGTAACCCTAACCAATACCCTACGCAGTATCCTCACCCATACCCTCACCCGTACCCTAAGCCGTACCCTAACCCTAACCCTAACCCTAACCCTAACCCATACCCTATGCCATACCCTCACCTGTACCCTATCCCATAACCTAAGCCGTACCCTACCCCTAACACTAACCCTAACCCTAACCCATACGCTACGCCGTACCTTCACCCGTACCCTAACCCGTATCCTAAGCCGTACCCTAACCCTAAACCTAACCCTAACCCTAACCCTAACCCCAAACCATACCCTACGCCATACCCTAACACGTACCCTAACCCGTATCCTAAGCCGTATCCTAACCCTAACCAATACCCTACGCAGTACCCTCACCCGTACCCTCACCCGTACCCTAAGCCGTACCCTAACCCAAACCGTAACCCTAACCCTAACACTAACCCTAACCCTAACCCACACTCTACGCCGTACCCTAACCCGTACCCTAACACGTATCCTAAGCCGTACCCTAACCCTAACCAATACCCTACGCAGTACCCTCACCCGTACCCTCACCCGTACCCTAAGCCATACCCTAACCATAACCCTAACCCTAACCCTAACCCCTACCCTACGCCGTACCCTCACCCGTACCCTATCCCATACCCTAAGCCGTACCCTAACCCTAACACTAACCCTAACCCTAACCCTAACCCTAAACTACCCTTGATTGCTTTTGCCTCTATTAGATTTCCTAAGCACTAGTGTTTTAAGGAACAGGTTAAAAAGAAAATCCTAATGTGATTTTTTTATAATGTGTTTATTGTTTATCTTATCCTAGTGACTAAAATCTTCTCCATGGCTGGATCCCTAATAATATTCCTTTACGTGCTAAGTGGTATCTAGAGAGTGGGATAGGTTTAATAAATACCCTAATCCTAACGTGTACCCTAACCCTAACCCATACCCTAACCCTAACGCGTACCCTAACCCTAACCCAAAACCTAACCCTAACACGTACGCTAATCCTAACCCGTACCCTAAACCAATCCCTAACCCTAAAACTAACCCTAACCCTAACCCTAACCTTAACCCTTACCCTACGCCGTACCCTCACCCGTACCCTAACCCGTACCCTAAGACGTACCCTAACCCTAACCCTAACCCATACGCTACGCCATAACCTCACCCGTACCCTAACCCGTATCCTAAGCCGTACCCTAACCCTAACCCTAACCCTAACCCTAACCCATACCCTACGCCATACCCTAACCCGTACCCTAACCCGTATCCTAAGCCATATCCTAACCCTAACCAATACCCTACGCAGTACCCTCACCCGTACCCTATCTCATACGCTAAGCCGTACCCTAACCCTAACACTAACACTAACCCTAACCCTAACCCTAACCCATACCCTACGCCGTACCCTCACCCGTACCCTAACCCGTACCCTAAGCCGTACCCTAACTCTAACCCTAACCCTAACCCTAACCCTTACCCATACCCTGCGCCGTACCCTAACCCATACAATAACCTGTATCCTAAGCCTTAACCTAACCCTAACCAATGACCTACACAGTACCCTCACCCGTACCCTAAGCCATACCCTAACCCTAACCCTAACACTAACCCTAACCCTAAACCCTACCCTATGCCGTACCCTCACCCATACCCTATCCCATACCCTAAGCCGTACCCTAACCCTAACACTAACCCTAACCCTAACCCTAACCCTAAACTACCCTTGATTGCTTTTGCCTCCATTAGATTTCCTAAGCACTAGTGTTTTAAGGAACAGGTTAAAAAGAAAATCCTAATGTGATTTTTTTATAATGTGATTATTCTTTATCTTATCCTAGTGACGAAAATATTCTCCATGGCTGGACCCTAAATAATATTCCTTTACGTGCTAAGTGGTATCTAGAGAGTGGGATAGGTTTAATAAATACCCTAATCCTAACGCGTACCCTAACCCTAAACCATACCCTAACCCTAACGCGTACCCTAACCCTCACCCAAATCCTAACCCTAACACGTACGCTAATCCTAACCCGTACACTAAACCAATCCCTAACCCTAAAACTAACCCTAACCCTAACCCTAACCCTAACCCATACGCTACGCCGTACCCTCACATATACCCTAACCCGTATCCTAATCCGTACCCTAACCCTAAAACTAACCCTAACCTCTACCCTACGCCGTACCCTCACCCGTACCCTAACCCGTACCCAAAGCCTTACCCTAACCCTAACCCTAACCCTCACCCATACCCAACGCCGTAACCTAACCCATATCCTAACCCGTATCCTAAGCCGTACCCTAACCCTAACCAATAACCTACGCAGTACCCTCACCATTAAGCTCACCCGTATCCTAAGCCCTACCCTAACCCTAACCCTAACCCTAACCATAAACTACCCTTTACTGCTTTTGCCTCCATTAGATTTCCTAAACACTAGTGTTTTAAGGAACAGGTTAAAAAGAAAACCTTATGTGATTTTTTTATAATGTGTTTATTCTTTATCTTATCCTAGTGACTAAAATCTTCTCCATGGCTGAACCCCAAATAATAATCCTTTACGTGCTAAGTGGTATCTAGAGAGTGGGATAGGTTTAATAAATACCCTAATCCTAACGTGTACCCTAAACCTAACCCATACCCTAACCCTAACGCGTACCGTAACCCTAACCAAAACCCTAACCCGAACAAGTATGCTAATCCTAACCCGTACCCTAAACCAATCCCTAACCCTAAAACTAACCCTAACCCTAACCCTAACCCTAACCCATAACCTACGCCGTACCCTCACCCGTACCCTAACCCGTATCCTAAGCCGTACCCTAACCCTAACCCTAACCCTAACCCTAACCGCTACCCTACGCCATACCCTATCCCATACCCTAAGCGGTACCCTAAACCTAACACTAACCCTAAACCTAACCCTAACCCCTACCCTATGCCGTACCCTCACCCGTAACCTATCCCATACCCTAAGCCGTACCCTAACCCTAACACTAACCCTAACCCTAAACCTAACCCCTACCCTACGCCGTACCCTCACCCGTACCCTATCCCATACCCTAAGCCGTACCCTAACCCTAACCCTAACCCTAACGTATACACTACGCCATACCCTCACCCGTACCCTAACCCGTACCCTAAGCCGTACCCTAACCCTAACCCTAACCCTAACCTATACACTACGCCATACCCTCACCCGTACCCTAACCCGTACCCTAAGCCGTACCCTAACCCTAACCCTAACCCTAACCCTAACCCATACCCTACGCCGTACCCTAACCCGTACCCTAACCCGTATTATAAGCCGTACCCTAACCATAACCAATAACCTACACAGTACCCTCACCCGTACCCTCTCCCGTACCCTAAGCCATACCCTAACCCTAACCCTAACCCTAACCTATACACTACACCATACCCTCACCCGTACCCTAACCCGTACCCTAAGCCGTACCCTAACCCTAACACTAACCCTAAACCATACGCTACGCCGTACCCTCACCCGTACCCTAACCCGTATCCTAAGCCGTACCCTAACCCTAACCCTAACCCTAAACTATACCCTACGCCGTAACCTCACCCGTACCCTAACCCGTACCCTAAGCCGTACCCTAACCCTAACCCTAACCCTAACCCTAACCCATACCGTACGCCATACCCTAACACCTACCCTAACCCGTATCCTAAGCCGTACCCTAACCCTAACCAATACCCTACGCAGTATCCTCACCCATACCCTCAACCGTACCCTAAACCGTACCCTAACCCTAACCCTAACCCTAACCCTAACCCCTACCCTATGCCATACCCTCACCTGTACCCTATCCCATAACCTAAGCCGTACCATAACCCTAACACTAACCCTAACCCTAACCCATAACCTACGCCGTACCCTCACCCGTACCCTAACCCGTATCCTAAGCCGTACCCTAACCCTAACCCTAACCCTAACCCTAACCCATAACCTACGCCGTACCCTCACCCGTACCCTAACACGTACCCTAACACGTACCGTAACCCTAACCCTAACACTAACCCTAACCCTAACCCACACTCTACGCCGTACCCTAACCCGTACCCTAACACGTATCCTAAGCCGTACCCTAACCCTAACCAATACCCTACCCAGTACCCTCACCCGTACCCTCACCCGTACCCTAAGCCATACCCTAACCCTAACCCTAACCCTAATCCCTACCCTACGCCGTACCCTCACCCGTACCCTATCCGATATGCTAAGCCGTACCCTAACCCTAACACTAACACTAACCCTAACCCTAACCCTAACCCATACCCTACGCCGTACCCTCACCCATAACCTAATCCGTACCCTAAGCCGTACCCTAACCCTAACCCTAACCTATACACTACGCCGTACCCTCACCCGTTTCCTAACCCGTACCCTAAGCCATACCCTAACTCTAACCCTAACCCTAACCCTTAACCATACACTGCGCCGTACCCTAACCCATACAATAACCTGTATCCTAAGCCTTAACCTAACCCTAACCAATGACCTACACAGTACCCTCACCCGTACCCTAAGCCATACCCTAACCCTAACCCTAACACTAACCCTAACCCTAAACCCTACCCTATGCCGTACCCTCACCCATACCCTATCCCATACCCTAAGCCGTACTCTAACCCTAACACTAACCCTAACCCTAACCCTAACCCTAAACTACCCTTGACTGCTTTTGCCTCCATTAGATTTCCTAAGCAATAGTGTTTTAAGGAACAGGTTAAAAAGAAAATCCTAATGTGATTTTTTTATAATGTGTTTATTCTTTATCTTATCCTAGTGACTAAAAGCTTCTCCATGGCTGGACCCCAAATAATATTCCTTTACGTGCTAAGTGGTATCTAGAGAGTGGGATAGGTTTAATAAATACCCTAATCCTAACGTGTACCCTAACCCTAACCCATACCCTAACCCTAATGCGTACCCTAACCCTAACCCAAACCCTAACACTAACACGTACGCTAATCCTAACCCGTACCCTAAACCAATCCCTAACCCTAAAACTAACCCTAACCCTAACCCTAACCCTAACCCATACGCTACGCCGTACCCTCACCCATACCCTAACCCGTATCCTAAGCCGTACCCTAATCCTAAACCTAACCCTAACCTCTACCCTACGCCGTACCCTCACCCGTACCCTAACCCGTACCCAAAGCCTTATCCTAACCCTAACCCTAACCCTCACCCATAGCCAACGCCGTAACCTAACCCATATCCTAACCCGTATCCTAAGCCGTACCCTAACCCTAACCAATAACCTACGCAGTACCCTCACCAGTACCCTCACCCGTATCCTAAGCCCTAACCTAACCCTAACCCTAACCCTAACCCTAAACTACCCTTTACTGCTTTTGCCTCCATTAGATTTCCTAAACACTAGTGTTTTAAGGAACAGGTTAAAAAGAAAACCTTATGTGATTTTTTTATAATGTGTTCATTCTTTATCTTATCCTAGTTACTAAAATCTTCTCCATGGCTGAACCCCAAATAATATTCCTTTACGTGCTAAGTGGTATCTAGAGAGTGGGATAGGTTTAATAAATACCCTAATCCTAAAGTGTACCCTAAACCTAACCCATACCCTAACCCTAACGCGTACCCTAACCCTAACCAAAACCCTAACCCGAACAAGTATGCTAATCCTAACCCGTACCCTAAACCAATCCCTAACCCTAAAACTAACCCTAACCCTAACCCTAACCCTAACCCATAACCTACGCCGTACCCTCACCCGTACCCTAACCCTTACCCTAAGCCGTACCCTAACCCTAACCCTAACCCTAACCCATACGCTACGCCGCACCCTCACCCGTACCCTAACCCGTATCCTAAGCCGTACCCTAACCCTAACCCTAACCCTAACCTCTCCCCTACGCCGTACCCTATCCCATACCCTAAGCGGTACCCTAAACGTAACACTAACCCTAAACCTAACCCTAACCCCTACCCTATGCCGTACCCTCACCCGTACCCTATCCCATACCCTAAGCCGTACCCTAACCCTAACCCTAACCCTAACCTATACACTACGCCGTACCCTCACCCGTAACCTATCCCATACCCTAAGCCGTACCCTAACCCTAACACTAACCCTAACCCTAAACCTAACCCCTACCCTATGCCGTACCCTCACCCGTACCCTATCCCATACCCTAAGCCGTACCCTAACCCTAACCCTAACCCTAACCTATACACTACGCCGTACCCTCACCCGTAACCTAACCCGTACCCTAAGCCGTACCCTAACCCTAATCCTAACCCTAACCCTAACCCTAACCCATACCCTACGCCGTACCCTAAACCGTATCCTAACCCGTATTCTAAGCCGTACCCTAACCATAACCAATACCCTACACTGTACCCTCACCCGTACCCTCACCCGTACCCTAAGCCATACCCTAACCCTAACTCTAACCCTAACCTATACACTACGCCATACCCTCACCCGTACCCTAACCCGTACCCTAAGCCGTACCCTAACCCTAACCCTAACCCTAAACTATACCCTACGCCGTAACCTCACCCATACCCTAACCCGTACCCTAAGCCGTACCCTAACCCTAACCCTAACCCTAACCCTAACCCTAACCCTAACCCATAGCGTACGCCATACCCTAACACGTACCCTAACCCGTATCCTAAGCCGTACCCTAACCCTAACCAATACCCAACGCAGTATCCTCACCCATACCCTCACCCGTACCCTAAGCCGTACCCTAACCCTAACCCTAACCCTAAACCTAACCCTAACCCCTACCCTATGCCATACCCTCACCTGTACCCTATCCCATAACCTAAGCCGTACCATAACCCTAACACTAACCCTAACCCTAACCCATAACCTACGCCGTACCCTCACCCGTACCCTAAGCCGTACCCTAACCCTAACCCTAACCCTAACCCTAACCCATAACCTACGCCGTACCCTCACCCGTACCCTAACACGTACCCTAAGACGTACCATAACCCTAACCCTAACACTAACCCTAACCCTAACCCACACTCTATGCCGTACCCTAACCCGTACCCTAACACGTATCCTAAGCCGTACCCTAACCCTAACCAATACCCTACGCAGTACCCTCACCCGTACCCTCACCCGTACCCTAAGCCATACCCTAACCATAACCCTAACCCTAACCCTAACCCCTACCCTACGCCGTACCCTCACCCGTACCCTATCCCATACCCTAAGCCGTACCCTAACCCTAACACTAACCCTAACCCTAACCCTAACCCTAAACTACCCTTGATTGCTTTTGCCTCTATTAGATTTCCTAAGCACTAGTGTTTTAAGGAACAGGTTAAAAAGAAAATCCTAATGTGATTTTTTTATAATGTGTTTATTCTTTATCTTGTCCTAGTGACTAAAATCTTCTCCATGGCTGGATCCCTAATAATATTCCTTTACGTGCTAAGTGGTATCTAGAGAGTGGGATAGGTTTAATAAATACCCTAATCCTAACGTGTACCCTAACCCTAACCCATACCCTAACCCTAACGCGTACCCTAACCCTAACCCAAAACCTAACCCTAACACGTACGCTAATCCTAACCCGTACCCTAAACCAATCCCTAACCCTAAAACTAACCCTATCCCTAACCCTAACCCTAACCCTAACCCTAACCCTAACCCATACCGTACGCCATACCCTAACACCTACCCTAACCCGTATCCTAAGCCGTACCCTAACCCTAACCAATACCCTACGCAGTATCCTCACCCATACCCTCACCCGTACACTAAACCGTACCCTAACCCTAACCCTAACCCTAACCCTAAACCTAACCCCTACCCTATGCCATACCCTCACCTGTACCCTATCCCATAACCTAAGCCGTACCATAACCCTAACACTAACCCTAACCCTAACCCATAACCTACGCCGTACCCTCACCCGTACCCTAACCCGTATCCTAAGCCGTACCCTAACCCTAACCCTAACCCTAACCCTAACCCATAACCTACGCCGTACCCTCACCCGTACCCTAACACGTACCCTAACACGTACCGTAACCCTAACCCTAACACTAACCCTAACCCTAACCCACACTCTACGCCGTACCCTAACCCGTACCCTAACACGTATCCTAAGCCGTACCCTAACCCTAACCAATACCCTACCCAGTACCCTCACCCGTACCCTCACCCGTACCCTAAGCCATACCCTAAACCTAACCCTAACCCTAACCCCTACCCTACGCCGTACCCTCACCCGTACCCTATCCGATATGCTAAGCCGTACCCTAACCCTAACACTAACACTAACCCTAACCCTAACCCTAACCCATACCCTACGCCGTACCCTCACCCATAACCTAATCCGTACCCTAAGCCATACCCTAACCCTAACCCTAACCTATACACTACGCCGTACCCTCACCCGTTTCCTAACCCGTACCCTAAGCCATACCCTAACTCTAACCCTAACCCTAACCCTTACCCATACACTGCGCCGTACCCTAACCCATACAATAACCTGTATCCTAAGCCTTAACCTAACCCTAACCAATGACCTACACAGTACCCTCACCCGTACCCTAAGCCATACCCTAACCCTAACCCTAACACTAACCCTAACCCTAAACCCTACCCTATGCCGTACCCTCACCCATACCCTATCCCATACCCTAAGCCGTACCCTAACCCTAACACTAACCCTAACCCTAACCCTAACCCTAAACTACCGTTGACTGCTTTTGCCTCCATTAGATTTCCTAAGCAATAGTGTTTTAAGGAACAGGTTAAAAAGAAAATCCTAATGTGATTTTTTTATAATGTGTTTATTCTTTATCTTATCCTAGTGACTAAAAGCTTCTCCATGGCTGGACCCCAAATAATATTCCTTTACGTGCTAAGTGGTATCTAGAGAGTGGGATAGGTTTAATAAATACCCTAATCCTAACGTGTACCCTAACCCTAACCCATACCCTAACCCTAATGCGTACCCTTACCCTAACCCAAACCCTAACCCGTACGCTAATCCTAACCCGTACCCTAAACCAATCCCTAACCCTAAAACTAACCCTAACCCTAACCCTAACCCTAACCCATACGCTACGCCGTACCCTCACCCATACCCTAACCCGTATCCTAAGCCGTACCCTAATCCTAAACCTAACCCTAACCTCTACCCTACGCCGTACCCTCACCCGTACCCTAACCCGTACCCAAAGCCTTATCCTAACCCTAACCCTAACCCTCACCCATAGCCAACACCGTAACCTAACACATATCCTAACCCGTATCCTAAGCCGTACCCTAACCCTAACCAATAACCTACGCAGTACCCTCACCAGTACCCTCACCCGTATCCTAAGCCCTACCCTAACCCTAACCCTAACCCTAACCCTAAACTACCCTTTACTGCTTTTGCCTCCATTAGATTTCCTAAACACTAGTGTTTTAAGGAACAGGTTAAAAAGAAAACCTTATGTGATTTTTTTATAATGTGTTCATTCTTTATCTTATCCTAGTTAATAAAATCTTCTCCATGGCTGAACCCCAAATAATAATCCTTTACGTGCTAAGTGGTATCTAGAGAGTGGGATAGGTTTAATAAATACCCTAATCCTAAAGTGTACCCTAAACCTAACCCATACCCTAACCCTAACGCGTACCCTAACCCTAACCAAAACCCTAACCCGAACAAGTATGCTAATCCTAATCCGTACCCTAAACCAATCCCTAACCCTAAAACTAACCCTAACCCTAACCGTAACCCTAACCCATAACCTACGCCGTACCCTCACCCGTACCCTAACCCTTACCCTAAGCCGTACCCTAACCCTAACCCTAACCCTAACCCATACGCTACGCCGCACCCTCACCCGTACCCTAACCCGTATCCTAAGCCGTACCCTAACCCTAAACCTAACCCTAACCTCTCCCCTACGCCGTACCCTATCCCGTACCCTAAGCGGTACCCTAAACGTAACACTAACCCTAAACCTAACCCTAACCCCTACCCTACGCCGTACCCTCACCCGTAACCTATCCCATACCCTAAGCCGTACCCTAACCCTAACACTAACCCTAACCCTAAACCTAACCCCTAACCTATGCCGTACCCTCACCCGTACCCTATCCCATACCCTAAGCCGTACCCTAACCCTAACCCTAACCCTAACCTATACACTACGCCGTACCCTCACCCGTAACCTAACCCGTACCCTAAGCCGTACCCTAACCCTAATCCTAACCCTAACCCTAACCCTAACCCATACCCTACGCCGTACCCTAAACCGTATCCTAACCCGTATTCTAAGCCGTACCCTAACCATAACCAATACCCTACACTGTACCCTCACCCGTACCCTCACCCGTACCCTAAGCCATACCCTAACTCTAACTCTAACCCTAACCTATACACTACGCCATACCCTCACCCGTACCCTAACCCGTACCCTAAGCCGTACCCTAACCCTAACCCTAACCCTAAACTATACCCTACGCCGTAACCTCACCCATACCCTAACCCGTACCCTAAGCCGTACCCTAACCCTAACCCTAACCCTAACCCTAACCCTAACCCATAGCGTACGCCATACCCTAACACGTACCCTAACCCGTATCCTAAGCCGTACCCTAACCCTAACCAATACCCTACGCAGTATCCTCACCCATACCCTCACCCGTACCCTAAGCCGTACCCTAACCCTAACCCTAACCCTAAACCTAACCCTAACCCCTACCCTATGCCATACCCTCACCTGTACCCTATCCCATAACCTAAGCCGTACCATAACCCTAACACTAACCCTAACCCTAACCCATAACCTACGCCGTACCCTCACCCGTACCCTAAGCCGTACCCTAACCCTAACCCTCACCCTAACCCTAACCCATAACCTACGCCGTACCCTCACCCGTACCCTAACACGTACCCTAAGACGTACCGTAACCCTAACCCTAACACTAACCCTAACCCTAACCCACACTCTACGCCGTACCCTAACCCGTACCCTAACACGTATCCTAAGCCGTACCCTAACCCTAACCAATACCCTACGCAGTACCCTCACCCGTACCCTCACCCGTACCCTAAGCCATACCCTAACCATAACCCTAACCCTAACCCTAACCCCTACCCTACGCCGTACCCTCACCCGTACCCTATCCCATACCCTAAGCCGTACCCTAACCCTAACACTAACCCTAACCCTAACCCTAACCCTAAACTACCCTTGATTGCTTTTGCCTCTATTAGATTTCCTAAGCACTAGTGTTTTAAGGAACAGGTTAAAAAGAAAATCCTAATGTGATTTTTTTATAATGTGTTTATTCTTTATCTTGTCCTAGTGACTAAAATCTTCTCCATGGCTGGATCCCTAATAATATTCCTTTACGTGCTAAGTGGTATCTAGAGAGTGGGATAGGTTTAATAAATACCCTAATCCTAACGTGTACCCTAACCCTAACCCATACCCTAACCCTAACGCGTACCCTAACCCTAACCCAAAACCTAACCCTAACACGTACGCTAATCCTAACCCGTACCCTAAACCAATCCCTAACCCTAAAACTAACCCTAACCCTAACCCTAACCTTAACCCTTACCCTACGCCGTACCCTCACCCGTACCCTAACCCGTACCCTAAGACGTACCCTAACCCTAACCCTAACCCATACGCTACGCCATAACCTCACCCGTACCCTAACCCGTATCCTAAGCCGTACCCTAACCCTAACCCTAACCCTAACCCTAACCCATACCCTACGCCATACCCTAACCCGTACCCTAACCCGTATCCTAAGCCATATCCTAACCCTAACCAATACCCTACGCAGTACCCTCACCCGTACCCTATCTCATACGCTAAGCCGTACCCTAACCCTAACACTAACACTAACCCTAACCCTAACCCTAACCCATACCCTACGCCGTACCCTCACCCGTACCCTAACCCGTACCCTAAGCCGTACCCTAACTCTAACCCTAACCCTAACCCTAACCCTTACCCATACCCTGCGCCGTACCCTAACCCATACAATAACCTGTATCCTAAGCCTTAACCTAACCCTAACCAATGACCTACACAGTACCCTCACCCGTACCCTAAGCCATACCCTAACCCTAACCCTAACACTAACCCTAACCCTAAAACCTACCCTATGCCGTACCCTCACCCATACCCTATACCATAACCTAAGCCGTACCCTAACCCTAACACTAACCCTAACCCTAACCCTAACCCTAAACTACCCTTGACTGCTTTTGCCTCCATTAGATTTCCTAAGCACTAGTGTTTTAAGGAACAGGTTAAAAAGAAAATCCTAATGTGATTTTTTTATAATGTGATTATTCTTTATCTTATCCTAGTGACGAAAATATTCTCCATGGCTGGACCCTAAATAATATTCCTTTACGTGCTAAGTGGTATCTAGAGAGTGGGATAGGTTTAATAAATACCCTAATCCTAACGCGTACCCTAACCCTAACCCATACCCTAACCCTAACGCGTACCCTAACCCTAACCCAAACCCTAACCCTAACACGTACGCTAATCCTAACCCGTACCCTAAACCAATCCCTAACCCTAAAACTAACCCTAACCCTAACCCTAACCCTAACCCATACGCTACGCCGTACCCTCACATATACCCTAACCCGTATCCTAAGCCGTACCCTAATCCTAAACCTAACCCTAACCTCTACCCTACGACGTACCCTCACTCGTACCCTAAACCGTACCCAAAGCCTTACCCTAACCCTAACCCTAACCCTCACCCATACCCAACGCCGTAACGTAACCCATATCCTAACCCGTATCCTAAGCCGTACCCTAACCCTAACCAATATCTTACGCAGTACCCTCACCAGTAACCTCACCCGTATCCTAAGCCCTACCCTAACCCTAACCCTAACCCTAACCCTAAACTACCCTTTACTGCTTTTGCCTCCATTAGATTTCCTAAACACTAGTGTTTTAAGGAACAGGTTAAAAAGAAAACCTTATGTGATTTTTTTATAATGTGTTTATTCTTTATCTTATCCTAGTGACTAAAATCTTCTCCATGGCTGAACCCCAAATAATAATCCTTTACGTGCTAAGTGGTATCTAGAGAGTGGGATAGGTTTAATAAATACCCTAATCCTAACGTGTACCCTAAACCTAACCCATACCCTAACCCTAACGCGTACCCTAACCCTAACCAAAACCCTAACCCGAACGAGTATGCTAATCCTAACCCGTACCCTAAACCAATCCCTAACCCTAAAACTAACCCTAACCCTAACCCTAACCCTAACCCATAACCTACGCCGTACCCTCACCCGTACCCTAACCCGTATCCTAATCCGTACCCTAACCCTAACCCTAACCCTAACCCTAACCGCTACCCTACGCCGTACCCTATCCCATACCCTAAGCGGTACCCTAAACCTAACACTAACCCTAAACCTAACCCTAACCCCTACCCTACGCCGTACCCTCACCCGTACCCTATCCCATACCCTAAGCCGTACCCTAACCCTAACACTAACCCTAAACTATACACTACGCCGTACCCTCACCCGTACCCTAACCCGTACCCTAAGCCGTACCCTAACCCTAACCCTAACCCTAACCCTAACCCATACCCTACGCCGTACCCTAACCCGTACCCTAACCCGTATTCTAAGCCGTACCCTAACCATAACCAATAACCTACACAGTACCCTCACCCGTACCCTCTCCCGTACCCTAAGCCATACCCTAACCCTAACCCTAACCCTAACCTATACACTACACCATACCCTCACCCGTACCCTAACCCGTACCCTAAGCCGTACCCTAACCCTAACCCTAACCCTAAACCATACGCTACGCCGTACCCTCACCCGTACCCTAAACCGTATCCTAAGCCGTACCCTAACCCTAACCCTAACCCTAACCCTAACCCATAACCTACGCCGTACCCTCACCCGTACCCTAACACGTACCCTAAGACGTACCGTAACCCTAACCCTAACACTAACCCTAACCCTAACCCACACTCTACGCCGTACCCTAACCCGTACCCTAAAACGTATCCTAAGCCGTACCCTAACCCTAACCAATACCCTACGCAGTACCCTCACCCGTACCCTCACCCGTACCCTAAGCCATACCCTAACCCTAACCCTAACCCTAACCCTAACCCCTACCCTACGCCGTACCCTCACCCGTACCCTATCCCATACCCTAAGCCGTACCCTAACCCTAACACTAACCCTAACCCTAACCCTAACCCTAAACTACCCTTGATTGCTTTTGCCTCTATTAGATTTCCTAAGCACTAGTGTTTTAAGGAACAGGTTAAAAAGAAAATCCTAATGTGATTTTTTTATAATGTGTTTATTCTTTATCTTATCCTAGTGACTAAAATCTTCTCCATGGCTGGATCCCTAATAATATTCCTTTACGTGCTAAGTGGTATCTAGAGAGTGGGATAGGTTTAATAAATACCCTAATCCTAATGTGTACCCTAACCCTAACCCATACCCTAACCCTAACGCGTACCCTAACCCTAACCCAAAACCTAACCCTAACACGTACGCTAATCCTAACCCGTACCCTAAACCAAACCCTAACCCTAAAACTAACCCTAACCCTAACCCTAACCCTAACCCTTACCCTACGCCGTACCCTCACCCGTACCCTAACCCGTAGCCTAAGACGTACCCTAACCCTAACCCTAACCCATACGCTACGCCGTACCCTCACCCGTACCCTAACACGTATCCTAAGCCGTACCCTAACCCTAACCCTAACCCTAACCCTAACCCATACCCTACGCCATACCCTAACCCGTACCCTAACCCGTATCCTAAGCCATATCCTAACCCTAACCAATACCCTACGCAGTACCCTCACCCGTACCCTCACCCGTACCCTAAGCCGTACCCTAACCCCAACCCTAACCCTAACTCTAACCCTAACCCCTACCCTACGCCGTACCCTCACACGTACCCTATCCCATACGCTAAGCCGTACCCTAACCCTAACACTAACACTAACCCTAACCCTAACCCATACCCTACGCCGTACCCTCACCCGTAACCTAACCCGTACCCTAAGCCGTACCCTAACCCTAACCCTAACCTATACACTACGCAGTACCCTCACCCGTACCCTAACCCGTACCCTAAGCCGTACCCTAACTCTAACCCTAACCCTAACCCTAACCCTTACCCATACCCTGCGCCGTACCCTAACCCATACAATAACCTGTATCCTAAGCCTTAACCTAACCCTAACCAATGACCTACACAGTACCCTCACCCGTACCCTAAGCCATACCCTAACCCTAACCCTAACACTAACCCTAACCCTAACCCTAACCCTAAACTACCCTTGACTGCTTTTGCCTCCATTAGATTTCCTAAGCACTAGTGTTTTAAGGAACAGGTTAAAAAGAAAATCCTAATGTGATTTTTTTATAATGTGTTTATTCTTTATCTTATCCTAGTGACGAAAATCTTCTCCATGGCTGGACCCTAAATAATATTCCTTTACGTGCTAAGTGGTATCTAGAGAGTGGGATAGGTTTAATAAATACCCTAATCCTAACGCGTACCCTAACCCTAACCCATACCCTAACCCTAACGCGTACCCTAACCCTAACCCAAACCCTAACCCTAACACGTACGCTAATCCTAAACCGTACCCTAAACCAATCCCTAACCCTAAAACTAACCCTAACCCTAACCCTAACCCTAACCCATACGCTACGCCGTACCCTCACCCATACCCTAACCCGTATCCTAAGCCGTACCCTAACCCTAAACCTAACCCTAACCTCTACCCTACGCCGTACCCTCACCCGTACCCTAACCCGTTCCCAAAGCCTTACCCTAACCCTAACCCTAACCCTCACCCATACCCAACGCCATAACCTAACCCATATCCTAACCCGTATCTTAAGCCGTACCCTAACCCTAACCAATAACCTACGCAGTACCCTCACCCGTACGCTAACCCGTATCCTAAGCCGTACCCTAACCCTAACCCTAACCCTAACCCTAACCGCTACCCTATGCCGTACTCTATCCCATACCCTAAGCGGTACCCTAAACCTAACACTAACCCTAAACCTAACCTATACACTACGCCGTACCCTCACCCGTACCCTAACCCGTACCCTAAGCCGTACCCTAACCCTAACCCTAACCCTAACCCATACCCTAAGCCGTACCCTAACCCTAACACTAACCCTAACCCTAACCCTAACCCTAAACTACCCTTGACTGCTTTTGCCTCCATTAGATTTCCTAAGCACTAGTGTTTTAAGGAACAGGTTAAAAAGAAAATCCTAATGTGATTTTTTTATAATGTGTTTATTCTTTATCTTATCCTAGTGACGAAAATCTTCTCCATGGCTGGACCCTAAATAATATTCCTTTACGTGCTAAGTGGTATCTAGAGAGTGGGATAGGTTTAATAAATACCCTAATCCTAACGTGTACCCTAACCCTAACCCATACCCTAACCCTAATGCGTACCCTAACCCTAACCCAAACCCTAACCCTAACACGTACGCTAATCCTAACCCGTACCCTAAACCAATCCCTAACCCTAAAACTAACCCTAACCCTAACCCTAACCCATAACCTACACCGTACCCTCACCCGTACCCTAACCCGTACCCTAAGCCGTACCCTAACCCTAACCCTAAACCTAAACCATACGCTACGCCGTACCCTCACCCGTACCCTAACCCGTATCCTAAGCCGTACCCTAACCCTAACCCTAACCCTAAACTATACCCTACGCCGTAACCTCACCCGTACCCTAACCCGTACCCTAAGCCGTACCCTAACCCTAACCAATACCCTATGCCGTATCCTCACCCATACCCTCACCCGTACCCTAAGCCGTACCCTAACCCTAACCCTAACCCTAACCCTAACCCTAAACCCTACCCTATGCCATACCCTCACCTGTACCCTATCCCATAACCTAAGCCGTACCATAACCCTAACACTAACCCTAACCCTAACCCATAACCTACGCCGTACCCTCACCCGTACCCTAACCCGTATCCTAAGACGTACCGTAACCCTAACCAATACCCTACGCAGTATCCTCACCCATACACTCACCCGTACCCTAAGCCGTACCCTAACCCTAACCCTAACCCTAACCCTAACCCATACCCTATGCCATACCCTCACCTGTACCCTATCCCATAACCTAAGCCGTACCCTAACCCTAACCCTAACCCTAACCCTAACCCTAACCCATACGCTACGCCGTACCTTCACCCGTACCCTAACCCGTATCCTAAGCCGTACCCTAACCCTAACCCTAACCCTAAACCTAACCCTAACCCATACCCTACGCCATACCCTAACCCGTACCCTAACCCGTATCCTAAGCCGTATCCTAACCCTAACCAATACCCTACGCAGTACCCTCACCCGTACCCTCACCCGTACCCTAAGCTGTACCCTAACCCTAACACTAACCCTAACCTATACACTACGCCATACCCTCACCCATACCCTAACCCGTACCCTAAGCCATACCCTAACCCTAACCCTAACCCTAAACTATACCCTACGCCGTAACCTCACCCGTACCCTAACCCGTACACTAAGCCGTACCCTAACCCTAACCTTAACCCTAAACCTAACCCTAACCCATAGCGTACGCCATACCCTAACACGTACCCTAACCCGTATCCTAAGCCGTACCCTAACTCTAACCCTAACCCTAACCCTAACCCATAACCTACGCCGTACCCTCACCCGTACCCTAACACGTACCCTAAGACGTACCGTAACCCTAACCCTAACACTAACCCTAACCCTATCCCACACTCTACGCCGTACCCTAACCCGTACCCTAACACGTATCCTAAGACGTACCCTAACCCTAACCAATACCCTACGCAGTACCCTCACCCGTACCCTCACCCTTACCCTAAGCCATACCCTAACCCTAACCCTAACCCTAACCCTAACCCCTACCCTACGCCGTACCCTCACCCGTACCCTATCCCATACCCTAAGCCGTACCCTAACCCTAACACTAACCCTAACCCTAACCCTAACCCTAAACTACCCTTGATTGCTTTTGCCTCTATTAGATTTCCTAAGCACTAGTGTTTTAAGGAACAGGTTAAAAAGAAAATCCTAATGTGATTTTTTTATAATGTGTTTATTCTTTATCTTATCCTAGTGACTAAAATCTTCTCCATGGCTGGATCCCTAATAATATTCCTTTACGTGCTAAGTGGTATCTAGAGAGTGGGATAGGTTTAATAAATACCCTAATCCTAACGTGTACCCTAACCCTAACCCATACCCTAACCCTAACGCGTACCCTAACCCTAACCCAAAACCTAACCCTAACACGTACGCTAATCCTAACCCGTACCCTAAACCAATCCCTAACCCTAAAACTAACCCTAACCCTAACCCTAACCCTAACCCTAACCCATACGCTACGCCGTACCCTCACCCATACCCTAACCCGTATCCTAAGCCGTACCCTAACCCTAACCCTAACCCTAAACTATACCCTACGCCGTAACCTCACCGGTACCCTAACCCGTACCCTAAGCCGTACCCTAACCCTAACCCTAACCCTAACCCTAACACTAACCCTAACCCATACCGTACGCCATACCCTAACACGTACCCTAACCCGTATCCTAAGCCGTACCCTAACCCTAACCAATACCCTACGCAGTATCCTCACCCATACCCTCACCCGTACCCTAAGCCGTACCCTAACCCTAACCCTAACCCTACCCCTAACCCTAACCCCTACCCTATGCCATACCCTCACCTGTACCCTATCCCATAACCTAAGCCGTACCATAACCCTAACACTAACCCTAACCCTAACCCATAACCTACGCCGTACCCTCACCCGTACCCTAAACAGTATCCTAAGCCGTACCCTAACCCTAACCCTAACCCTAACCCTAACCCATAACCTACGCCGTACCCTCACCCGTACACTAACACGTACCCTAAGACGTACCATAACCCTAACCCTAACACTAACCCTAACCCTAACCCACACTCTACGCCGTACCCTAACCCGTACCCTAACACGTATCCTAAGCCGTACCCTAACCCTAACCAATACCCTACGCAGTACCCTCACCCGTACCCTCACCCGTACCCTAAGCCATACCCTAACCCTAACCCTAACCCTAACCCCTACCCTACGCCGTACCCTCACCCGTACCCTATCCCATACGCTAAGCCGTACCCTAACCCTAACACTAACACTAACCCTAACCCTAACCCTAACCCATACCCTACGCCGTACCCTCACCCATAACCTAATCCGTACCCTAAGCCGTACCCTAACCCTAACCCTAACCTATACACTACGCCGTACCCTCACCCGTTCCCTAACCCGTACCCTAAGCCGTACCCTAACTCTAACCCTAACCCTAACCCTAACCCTTACCCATACCCTGCGCCGTACCCTAACCCATACAATAACCTGTATCCTAAGCCTTAACCTAACCCTAACCAATGACCTACACAGTACCCTCACCCGTACCCTAAGCCATACCCTAACCCTAACCCTAACACTAACCCTAACCCTAAACCCTACCCTATGCCGTACCCTCACCCATACCCTATCCCATACCCTAAGCCGTACCCTAACCCTAACACTAACCCTAACCCTAACCCTAACCCTAAACTACCCTTGATTGCTTTTGCCTCCATTAGATTTCCTAAGCACTAGTGTTTTAAGGAACAGGTTAAAAAGAAAATCCTAATGTGATTTTTTTGTAATGTGTTTATTCTTTATCTTATCCTAGTGACGAAAATCTTCTCCATGGCTGGACCCTAAATAATATTCCTTTACGTGCTAAGTGGTATCTAGAGAATGGGATAGGTTTAATAAATACCCTAATCCTAACGTGTACCCTAACCCTAACCCATACCCTAACCCTAATGCGTACCCTAACCCTAACCCAAACCCTAACCCTAACACGTACGCTAATCCTAACCCGTACCCTAAACCAATCCCTAACCCTAAAACTAACCCTAACCCTAACCCTAACCCTAACCCATACGCTACGCCGTACCCTCACCCATACCCTAACCCGTATCCTAAGCCGTACCCTAACCCTAACCCTAACCCTAAACTATACCCTACGCCGTAACCTCACCCGTACCCTAACCCGTACCCTAAGCCGTACCCTAACCCTAACCAATACCCTATGCAGTATCCTCACCCATACCCTCACCCGTACCCTAAGCCGTACCCTAACCCTAACCCTCACACTAACCCTAACCCTAAACCCTACCCTATGCCATACCCTCACCTGTACCCTATCCCATAACCTAAGCCGTACCATAACCCTAACACTAACCCTAACCCTAACCCATAACCTACGCCGTACCCTCACCCGTACCCTAACCCGTATCCTAAGACGTACCGTAACCCTAACCAATACCCTACGCAGTATCCTCACCCATACACTCACCCGTACCCTAAGCCGTACCCTAACCCTAACCCTAAACCTAACCCTAACCCATACCCTATGCCATACCTTCACCTGTACCCTATCCCATAACCTAAGCCGTACCCTAACCCTAACCCTAACCCTAACCCTAACCCATACGCTACGCCGTACCTTCACCCGTACCCTAACCCGTATCCTAAGCCGTACCCTAACCCTAACCCTAACCCTAACCCTAACCCTAAACCTAACCCTAACCCATACCCTACGCCATACCCTAACCCGTACCCTAACGCGTATCCTAAGCCGTATCCTAACCCTAACCAATACCCTACGCAGTACCCACACCCGTACCCTCACCCGTACCCTAAGCTGTACCCTAACCCTAACACTAACCCTAACCTATACACTACGCCATACCCTCACCCATACCCTAACCCGTACCCTAAGCCGTACCCTAACCCTAACCCTAACCCTAAACTATACCCTACGCCGTAACCTCACCCGTACCCTAACCCGTACCCTAAGCCGTACCCTAACCCTAACCCTAACCCTAAACCTAACCCTAACCCATAGCGTACGCCATACCCTAACACGTACCCTAACCCGTATCCTAAGCCGTACCCTAAACCTAACGAATACCCTACGCAGTATCCTCACCCATACCCTCACCCGTACCCTAAGGCGTACCCTAACCCTAACCCTAACCCTAAACCTAACCCTAACCCCTACCCTATGCCATACCCTCACCTGTACCCTATCCCATAACCTAAGCCGTACCATAACCCTAACACTAACCCTAACCCTAACCCATAAGTTACGCCGTACCCTCACCCGTACCCTAACCCGTATCCTAAGCCGTACCCTAACTCTAACCCTAACCCTAACCCTAACCCATAACCTACGCCGTACCCTCACCCGTACCCTAACACGTACCCTAAGACGTACCGTAACCCTAACCCTAACACTAACCCTAACCCTAACCCACACTCTACGCCGTACCCTAACCCGTACCCTAACACGTATCCTAAGACGTACCCTAACCCTAACCAATACCCTACGCAGTACCGTCACCCGTACCCTCACCCGTACCCTAAGCCATACCCTAACCCTAACCCTAACCCTAACCCTAACCCCTAACCTACGCCGTACCCTCACCCGTACCCTATCCCATACCGTAAGCCGTACCCTAACCCTAACACTAACCCTAACCCTAACCCTAACCCTAAACTACCCTTGATTGCTTTTGCCTCTATTAGATTTCCTAAGCACTAGTGTTTTAAGGAACAGGTTAAAAAGAAAATCCTAATGTGATTTTTTTATAATGTGTTTATTCTTTATCTTATCCTAGTGACTAAAATCTTCTCCATGGCTGGATCCCTAATAATATTCCTTTACGGGCTAAGTGGTATCTAGAGAGTGGGATAGGTTTAATAAATACCCTAATCCTAACGTGTACCCTAACACTAACCCATACCCTAACCCTAACAGGTACCCTAACCCTAACCCAAAACCTAACCCTAACACGTACGCTAATCCTAACCCGTACCCTAAACCAATCCCTAACCCTAAAACTAACCCTAACCCTAACCCTAACCCTAACCCTAACCCATACGCTACGCCGTACCCTCACCCATACCCTAACCCGTATCCTAAGCCGTACCCTAACCCTAACCCTAACCCTAAACTATACCCTACGCCGTAACCTCACCCGTACACTAACCCGTACCCTAAGCCGTACCCTAACCCTAACCCTAACCCTAACCCTAACCCTAACCCATACCGTACGCCATACCCTAACACGTACCCTAACCCGTATCCTAAGCCGTACCCTAACCCTAACCAATACCCTACGCAGTATCCTCACCCATATCCTCACCCGTACCCTAAGCCGTACCCTAACCCTAACCCTAACCCTACCCCTAACCCTAACCCCTACCCTATGCCATACCCTCACCTGTACCCTATCCCATAACCTAAGCCGTACCATAACCCTAACACTAACCCTAACCCTAACCCATAACCTACGCCGTACCCTCACCCGTACCCTAACCAGTATCCTAAGCCGTACCCTAACCCTAACCCTAACCCTAACCCATAACCTACGCTGTACCCTCACCCGTACACTAACACGTACCCTAGGACGTACCATAACCCTAACCCTAACACTAACCCTAACCCTAACCCACACTCTACGCCGTACCCTAACCCGTACCCTAACACGTATCCTAAGCCGTACCCTAACCCTAACCAATACCCTACGCAGTACCCTCACCCGTACCCTCACCCGTACCCTAAGCCATACCCTAAACCTAACCCTAACCCTAACCCTAACCCCTACCCTACGCCGTACCCTCACCCGTACCCTATCCCATACGCTAAGCCGTACCCTAACCCTAACACTAACACTAACCCTAACCCTAAACCTAACCCATACCCTACGCCGTACCCTCACCCGTAACCTAATCCGTACCCTAAGCCGTACCCTAACCCTAACCCTAACCTATACACTACGCCGTACCCTCACCCGTTCCCTAACCCGTACCCTAAGCCGTACCCTAACTCTAACCCTAACCCTAACCCTAACCCTTACCCATACCCTGCGCCGTACCCTAACCCATACAATAACCTGTATCCTAAGCCTTAACCTAACCCTAACCAATGACCTACACAGTACCCTCACCCGTACCCTAAGCCATACCCTAACCCTAACCCTAACACTAACCCTAACCCTAAACCCTACCCTATGCCGTACCCTCACCCATACCCTATCCCATACCCTAAGCCGTACCCTAACCCTAACACTAACCCTAACCCTAACCCTAACCCTAAACTACCCTTGACTGCTTTTGCCTCCATTAGATTTCCTAAGCACTAGTGTTTTAAGGAACAGGTTAAAAAGAAAATCCTAATGTGATTTTTTTATAATGTGTTTATTCTTTATCTTATCCTAGTGACTAAAATCTTCTCCATGGCTGGACCCTAAATAATGTTCCTTTACTTGCTAAGTGGTATCTAGAGAATGGGATAGGTTTAATAAATACCCTAATCCTAACGTGTACCCTAACCCTAACCCATACCCTAACCCTAATGCGTACCCTAACCCTAACCCAAACCCTAACCCTAACACGTACGCTAATCCTAACCCGTACCCTAAACCAATCCCTAACCCTAAAACTAACCCTAACCCTAACCCTAACCCTAACCCATACGCTACGCCGTACCCTCACCCATACCCTAACCCGTATCCTAAGCCGTACCCTAATCCTAAACCTAACCCTAACCTCTACCCTACGCCGTACCCTCACCCGTACCCTAACCCGTACCCAAAGCCTTACCCTAACCCTCACCCATACCCAACGCCGTAACCTAACCCATATCCTAACCCGTATCCTAAGCCGTACCCTAACCCTAACCAATAACCTACGCAGTACCCTCACCAGTACCCTCACCCGTATCCTAAGCCCTACCCTAACCCTAACCCTAACCCTAACCCTAAACTACCCTTTACTGCTTTTGCCTCCATTAGATTTCCTAAACACTAGTGTTTTAAGGAACAGGTTAAAAAGAAAACCTTATGTGATTTTTTTATAATGTGTTCATTTTTTATCTTATCCTAGTGACGAAAATCTTCTCCATGGCTGAACCCCAAATAATATTCCTTTACGTGCTAAGTGGTATCTAGAGAGTGGGATAGGTTTAATAAATACCCTAATTCTAAAGTGTACCCTAAACCTAACCCATACCCTAACCCTAACGCGTACCCTAACCCTAACCAAAACCCTAACCCGAACACGTATGCTAATCCTAACCCGTACCCTAAACCAATCCCTAACCCTAAAACTAACCCTAACCCTAACCCTAACCCTAACCCATAACCTACACCGTACCCTCACCCGTACCCTAACCCGTACCCTAAGCCGTACCCTAACCCTAACCCTAAACCTAAACCATACGCTACGCCGTACCCTCACCCGTACCCTAACCCGTATCCTAAGCCGTACCCTAACCCTAACCCTAACCCTAAACTATACCCTACGCCGTAACCTCACCCGTACCCTAACCCGTACCCTAAGCCATACCCTAACCCTAACCAATACCCTATGCAGTATCCTCACCCATACCCTCACCCGTACCTTAAGCCGTACCCTAACCCTAACCCTAACCCTAACCCTAACCCTAAACCCTACCCTATGCCATACCCTCACCTGTACCCTATCCCATAACCTAAGCCGTACCATAACCCTAACACTAACCCTAACCCTAACCCATAACCTACGCCGTGCCCTCACCCATACCCTAACCCGTATCCTAAGACGTACCGTAACCCTAACCAATACCCTACGCAGTATCCTCACCCATACACTCACCCGTACCCTAAGCCGTACCCTAACCCTAACCCTAACCCTAACCCTAACCCATACCCTATGCCATACCCTCACCTGTACCCTATCCCATAACCTAAGCCGTACCCTAACCCTAACCCTAACCCTAACCCTAACCCATACGCTACGCCGTACCTTCACCCGTACCCTATCCCGTATCCTAAGCCGTACCCTAACCCTAACCCTAACCCTAACCCTAAACCTAACCCTAACCCATACCCTACGCCATACCCTAACCCGTACCCTAACCCGTATCCTAAGCCGTATCCTAACCCTAACCAATACCCTACGCAGTACCCTCACCCGTACCCTCACCCGTACCCTAAGCTGTACCCTAACCCTAACACTAACCCTAACCTATACACTACGCCATACCCTCACCCATACCCTAACCCGTACCCTAAGCCGTACCCTAACCCTAAACCTAACCCTAAACTATACCCTACGCCGTAACCTCACCCGTACCCTAACCCGTACCCTAAGCCGTACCCTAACCCTAACCCTAACCCTAAACCTAACCCTAACCCATAGCGTACGCCATACCCTAACACGTACCCTAACCCGTATCCTAAGCCGTACCCTAACCCTAACGAATACCCTACGCAGTATCCTCACCCATACCCTCACCCGTACCCTAAGGCGTACCCTAACCCTAACCCTAACCCTAAACCTAACCCTAACCCCTACCCTATGCCATACTCTCACCTGTACCCTATCCCATAACCTAAGCCGTACCATAACCCTAACACTAACCCTAACCCTAACCCATAACCTACGCCGTACCCTCACCCGTACCCTAACCCGTATCCTAAGCCGTACCCTAACTCTAACCCTAACCCTAACCCTAACCCATAACCTACGCCGTACCCTCACCCGTACCCTAACACGTACCCTAAGACGTACCGTAACCCTAACCCTAACCAATACCCTACGCAGTACCCTCACCCGTACCCTCACCCGTACCCTAAGCCATACCCTAACCCTAACCCTAACCCTAACCCTAACCCCTACCCTACGCCGTACCCTCACCCGTACCCTATCCCATACCCTAAGCCGTACCCTAACCCTAACACTAACCCTAACCCTAACCCTAACCCTAAACTACCCTTGATTGCTTTTGCCTCTATTAGATTTCCTAAGCACTAGTGTTTTAAGGAACAGGTTAAAAAGAAAATCCTAATGTGATTTTTTTATAATGTGTTTATTCTTTATCTTATCCTAGTGACTAAAATCTTCTCCATGGCTGGATCCCTAATAATATTCCTTTACGTGCTAAGTGGTATCTAGAGAGTGGGATAGGTTTAATAAATACCCTAATCCTAACGTGTACCCTAACCCTAACCCATACCCTAACCCTAACGCGTACCCTAACCCTAACCCAAAACCTAACCCTAACACGTACGCTAATCCTAACCCGTACCCTAAACCAATCCCTAACCCTAAAACTAACCCTAACCCTAACCCTAACCCTTACCGTACGCCGTACCCTCACCCGTACCCTAAGACGTACCCTAACCCTAACCCTAACCCATACACTACGCCGTACCCTCACCCGTACCCTAACCCGTATCCTAAGCCGTACCCTAACCCTAACCCTAACCCTAACCCTAACCCATAACCTACGCCATACCCTAACCCGTACACTAACCCGTATCCTAAGCCATATCCTAACCCTAACCAATACCCTACGCAGTACCCTCACCCGTACCCTAAGCCGTACCCTAACCCCAACCCTAACCCTAACTCTAACCCTAACCCCTACCCTACGCCGTACCCTCACCCGTACCCTATCCCATACGCTAAGCCGTACCCTAACCCTAAGACTAACACTAACCCTTACCTTAACCCTAACCCATACCCTACGCCGTACCCTCACCCGTAACCTAACCCGTACCCTAAGCCGTACCCTAACCCTAACCCTAACCTATACACTACGCCGTACCCTCACCCGTACCCTAACCCGTACCCTAAGCCGTACCCTAACTCTAACCCTAACCCTAACCCTAAACCTTACCCATACCCTGCGCCGTACCCTAACCCATACAATAACCTGTATCCTAAGCCTTAACCTAACCCTAACCAATGACCTACACAGTACCCTCACCCGTACCCTAAGCCATACCCTAACCCTAACCCTAACACTAACCCTAACCCTAAACCCTACCCTATGCCGTACCCTCACCCATACCCTATCCCATACCCTAAGCCGTACCCTAACCCTAACACTAACCCTAACCCTAACCCTAACCCTAAACTACCCTTGACTGCTTTTGCCTCCATTAGATTTCCTAAGCACTAGTGTTTTAAGGAACAGGTTAAAAAGAAAATCCTAATGTGATTTTTTTATAATGTGTTTATTCTTTATCTTATCCTAGTGACGAAAATCTTCTCCATGGCTGGACCCTAAATAATATTCCTTTACGTGCTAAGTGGTATCTAGAGAGTGGGATAGGTTTAATAAATACCCTAATCCTAACGTGTACCCTAAACCTAACCCATACCCTAACCCTAACGCGTACCCTAACCCTAACCAAAACCCTAACCCGAACAAGTATGCTAATCCTAACCCGTACCCTAAACCAATCCCTAGTCCTAAAACTAACCCTAACCCTAACCCTAACCCTAACCCATAACCTACGCCGTACCCTCAACCGTACCCTAACCCGTACCCTAAGCCGTACCCTAACCCTAACCCTAACCCTAACCCATACGCTACGCCGCACCCTCACCCATACCCTAACCCGTATCCTAAGCCGTACCCTAACCCTAACCCTAACCCTAACCGCTACCCTACGCCGTACCCTATCCCATACCCTAAGCGGTACCCTAAAACTAACACTAACCCTAAACCTAACCCTAACCCCTACCCTACGCCGTACCCTCACCGTAACCTATCCCATACCCTAAGCCGTACCCTAACCCTAACACTAACCCTAACCCTAAACCTAACCCCTACCCTACGCCGTACCCTCACCCGTACCCTATCCCATACCCTAAGCCGTACCCTAACCCTAACCCTAACCCTAACCCATAACCTACGCCATACCCTAACCCGTACCCTAACACGTATCCTAAGCCGTACCCTAACCCTAACCAATACCCTACGCAGTACCCTCACCCGTACCCTCACCCGTACCCTAAGCCATACCCTAACCCTAACCCTAACCCTAACCCTAACCCCTACCCTACGCCGTACCCTCACCCGTACCCTATCCCATACGCTAAGCCGTACCCTAACCCTAACACTAACACTAACCCTAACCCTAACCCTAACCCATACCCTACGCCGTACCCTCACCCGTACCCTCACCCGTACCCTAAGCCGTACCATAACCCTAACCCTAACCTATACACTACGCCGTACCCTCACCCGTTCCCTAACCCGTACCCTAAGCCGTACCCTAACTCTAACCCTAACCCTAACCCTAACCCTTACCCATACCCTGCGCCGTACCCTAACCCATACAATAACCTGTATCCTAAGCCTTAACCTAACCCTAACCAATGACCTACACAGTACCCTCACCCGTACCCTAAGCCATACCCTAACCCTAACCCTAACACTAACCCTAACCCTAAACCCTACCCTATGCCGTACCCTCACCCATACCCTATCCCATACCCTAAGCCGTACCCTAACCCTAACACTAACCCTAACCCTAACCCTAACCCTAAACTACCCTTGACTGCTTTTGCCTCCATTAGATTTCCTAAGCACTAGTGTTTTAAGGAACAGGTTAAAAAGAAAATCCTAATGTGATTTTTTTATAATGTGTTTATTCTTTATCTTATCCTAGTGACGAAAATCTTCTCCATGGCTGGACCCTAAATAATATTCCTTTACGTGCTAAGTGGTATCTAGAGAGTGGGATAGGTTTAATAAATACCCTAATCCTAACGTGTACCCTAAACCTAACCCATACCCTAACCCTAACGCGTACCCTAACCCTAACCAAAACCCTAACCCGAACAAGTATGCTAATCCTAACCCGTACCCTAAACCAATCCCTAACCCTGAAACTAACCCTAACCCTAAACCTAACCCTAACCCATAACCTACACCGTACCCTCACCCGTACCCTAACCCGTACCCTAAGCCGTACCCTAACCCTAACCCTAAACCTAAACCATACGCTACGCCGTACCCTCACCTGTACCCTAACCCGTATCCTAAGCCGTACCCTAACCCTAACCCTAACCCTAAACTATACACTACTCCGTAACCTCACCCGTACCCTAACCCGTACCCTAAGCCGTACCCTAACCCTAACCAATACCCTATGCAGTATCCTCACCCATACCCTCACCCGTACCCTAAGCCGTACCCTAACCCTAACCCTAACCCTAACCCTAACCCTAAACCCTACCCTATGCCATACCCTCACCTGTACCCTATCCCATAACCTAAGCCGTACCATAACCCTAACACTAACCCTAACCCTAACCCATAACCTACGCCGTACCCTCACCCGTACCCTAACCCGTATCCTAAGACGTACCGTAACCCTAACCAATACCCTACGCAGTATCCTCACCCATACACTCACCCGTACCCTAAGCCGTACCCTAACCCTAACCCTAACCCAAACCCTAACCCATACCCTATGCCATACCCTCACCTGTACCCTATCCCATAACCTAAGCCGTACCCTAACCCGAACCCTAAACCTAACCCTAACCCATACGCTACGCCGTACCTTCACCCGTACCCTAACCCGTATCCTAAGCCGTACCCTAACCCTAACCCTAACCCTAACCCTAACCCTAAACCTAACCCTAACCCATAGCCTACGCCATACCCTAACCCGTACCCTAACCCGTATCCTAAGCCGTATCCTAACCCTAACCAATACCCTACACAGTACCCTCACCCGTACCCTCACCCGTACCCTAAGCTGTACCCTAACCCTAACACTAACCCTAACCTATACACTACGCCATACCCTCACCCATACCCTAACCCGTACCCTAAGCCGTACCCTAACCCTAACCCTAACCCTAAACTATACCCTACGCCGTAACCTCACCCGTACCCTAACCCGTACCCTAAGCCGTACCCTAACCCTAACCCTAACCCTAAACCTAACCCTAACCCATAGCGTACGCCATACCCTAACACGTACCCTAACCCGTATCCTAAGCCGTACCCTAACCCTAACGAATACCCTACGCAGTATCCTCACCCATACCCTCACCCGTACCCTAAGGCGTACCCTAACCCTAACCCTAACCCTAACCCTAACCCTAACCCCTACCCTATGCCATACCCTCACCTGTACCCTATCCCATAACCTAAGCCGTACCATAACCCTAACACTAACCCTAACCCTAACCCATAACCTACGCCGTACCCTCACCCGTACCCTAACCCGTATCCTAAGCCGTACCCTAACTCTAACCCTAACCCTAACCCTAACCCATAACCTACGCCGTACCCTCACCCGTACCCTAACACGTACCCTAAGACGTACCGTAACCCTAACCCTAACCAATACCCTACGCAGTACCCTCACCCGTACCCTCACCCGTACCCTAAGCCATACCCTAACCCTAACCCTAACCCTAACCCTAACCCCTACCCTACGCCGTACCCTCACCCGTACCCTATCCCATACCCTAAGCCGTACCCTAACCCTAACACTAACCCTAACCCTAACCCTAACCCTAAACTACCCTTGATTGCTTTTGCCTCTATTAGATTTCCTAAGCACTAGTGTTTTAAGGAACAGGTTAAAAAGAAAATCCTAATGTGATTTTTTTATAATGTGTTTATTCTTTATCTTATCCTAGTGACTAAAATCTTCTCCATGGCTGGATCCCTAATAATATTCCTTTACGTGCTAAGTGGTATCTATAGAGTGGGATAGGTTTAATAAATACCCTAATCCTAACGTGTACCCTAACCCTAACCCATACCCTAACCCTAACGCGTAACCTAACCCTAACCCAAAACCTAACCCTAACACGTACGCTAATCCTAACCCGTACCCTAAACCAATCCCTAACCCTAAAACTAACCCTAACCCTAACCCTAACCCTTACCGTACGCCGTACCCTCACCCGTACCCTAAGACGTACCCTAACCCTAACCCTAACCCATACACTACGCCGTACCCTCACCCGTACCCTAACCCGTATCCTAAGCCGTACCCTAACCCTAACCCTAACCCTAACCCTAACCCTAACCCATAACCTACGCCATACCCTAACCCGTACACTAACCCGTATCCTAAGCCATATCCTAACCCTAACCAATACCCTACGCAGTACCCTCACCCGTACCCTCACCCGTACCCTAAGCCGTACCCTAACCCCAACCCTAACCCTAACTCTAACCCTAACCCCTACCCTACGCCGTACCCTCACCCGTACCCTATCTCATACGCTAAGCCGTACCCTAACCCTAAGACTAACACTAACCCTAACCTTAACCCTAACCCATACCCTACGCCGTACCCTCACCCGTAACCTAACCCGTATCCTAAGCCGTACCCTAACCCTAACCCTAACCTATACACTACGCCGTACCCTCACCCGTACCCTAACCCGTACCCTAAGCCGTACCCTAACTCTAACCCTAACCCTAACCCTAAACCTTACCCATACCCTGCGCCGTACCCTAACCCATACAATAACCTGTATCCTAAGCCTTAACCTAACCCTAACCAATGACCTACACAGTACCCTCACCCGTACCCTAAGCCATACCCTAACCCTAACCCTAACACTAACCCTAACCGTAAACCCTACCCTATGCCGTACCCTCACCCATACCCTATCCCATACCCTAAGCCGTACCCTAACCCTAACACTAACCCTAACCCTAACCCTAACCCTAAACTACCCTTGACTGCTTTTGCCTCCATTAGATTTCCTAAGCACTAGTGTTTTAAGGAACAGGTTAAAAAGAAAATCCTAATGTGATTTTTTTATAATGTGTTTATTCTTTATCTTATCCTAGTGACGAAAATCTTCTCCATGGCTGGACCCTAAATAATATTCCTTTACGTGCTAAGTGGTATCTAGAGAGTGGGATAGGTTTAATAAATACCCTAATCCTAACGTGTACCCTAAACCTAACCCATACCCTAACCCTAACGCGTACCCTAACCCTAACCAAAACCCTAACCCGAACAAGTATGCTAATCCTAACCCGTACCCTAAACCAATCCCTAGCCCTAAAACTAACCCTAACCCTAACCCTAACCCTAACCCATAACCTACGCCGTACCCTCAACCGTACCCTAACCCGTACCCTAAGCCGTACCCTAACCCTAACCCTAACCCTAACCCATACGCTACGCCGCACCCTCACCCATACCCTAACCCGTATCCTAAGCCGTACCCTAACCCTAACCCTAACCCTAACCGCTACCCTACGCCGTACCCTATCCCATACCCTAAGCGGTACCCTAAAACTAACACTAACCCTAAACCTAACCCTAACCCCTACCCTACGCCGTACCCTCACCGTAACCTATCCCATACCCTAAGCCGTACCCTAACCCTAACACTAACCCTAACCCTAAACCTAACCCCTACCCTACGCCGTACCCTCACCCGTACCCTATCCCATACCCTAAGCCGTACCCTAACCCTAACCCTAACCCTAACCCATAACCTACGCCATACCCTAACCCGTACCCTAACACGTATCCTAAGCCGTACCCTAACCCTAACCAATACCCTACGCAGTACCCTCACCCGTACCCTCACCCGTACCCTAAGCCATACCCTAACCCTAACCCTAACCCTAACCCTAACCCCTACCCTACGCCGTACCCTCACCCGTACCCTATCCCATACGCTAAGCCGTACCCTAACCCTAACACTAACACTAACCCTAACCCTAACCCTAACCCATACCCTACGCCGTACCCTCACCCGTACCCTCACCCGTACCCTAAGCCGTACCCTAACCCTAACCCTAACCTATACACTACGCCGTACCCTCACCCGTTCCCTAACCCGTACCCTAAGCCGTACCCTAACTCTAACCCTAACCCTAACCCTAACCCTTACCCATACCCTGCGCCGTACCCTAACCCATACAATAACCTGTATCCTAAGCCTTAACCTAACCCTAACCAATGACCTACACAGTACCCTCACCCGTACCCTAAGCCATACCCTAACCCTAACCCTAACACTAACCCTAACCCTAAACCCTACCCTATGCCGTACCCTCACCCATACCCTATCCCATACCCTAAGCCGTACCCTAACCCTAACACTAACCCTAACCCTAACCCTAACCCTAAACTACCCTTGACTGCTTTTGCCTCCATTAGATTTCCTAAGCACTAGTGTTTTAAGGAACAGGTTAAAAAGAAAATCCTAATGTGATTTTTTTATAATGTGTTTATTCTTTATCTTATCCTAGTGACGAAAATCTTCTCCATGGCTGGACCCTAAATAATATTCCTTTACCTGCTAAGTGGTATCTAGAGAGTGGGATAGGTTTAATAAATACCCTAATCCTAACGTGTACCCTAACCCTAACCCATACCCTAACCCTAACCCTAACCCATAACCTACGCCATACCCTAACCCGTACACTAACCCGTATCCTAAGCCATATCCTAACCCTAACCAATACCGTACGCAGTACCCTCACCCGTACCCTCACCCGTACCCTAAGCCGTACCCTAACCCCAACCCTAACCCTAACTCTAACCCTAACCCCTACCCTACGCCGTACCCTCACCCGTACCCTATCCCATACGCTAAGCCGTACCCTTATCCTAACACTAACACTAAACCTAACCCTAACCCTAACCCTAACCCTAAACTACCCTTGACTGCTTTTGCCTCCATTAGATTTCCTAAGCACTAGTGTTTTAAGGAACAGGTTAAAAAGAAAATCCTAATGTGATTTTTTTATAATGTGTTTATTCTTTATCTTATCCTAGTGACGAAAATCTTCTCCATGGCTGGACCCTAAATAATATTCCTTTACGTGCTAAGTGGTATCTAGAGAGTGGGATAGGTTTAATAAATACCCTAATCCTAACGTGTACCCTAACCCTAACCCACACCCTAACCCTAATGCGTACCCTAACCCTAACCCAAACCCTAACACTAACACGTACGCTAATCCTAACCCGTACCCTAAACCAATCCCTAACCCTAAAACTAACCCTAACCCTAACCCTAACCCTAACCCATACGCTACGCCGTACCCTCACCCATACCCTAACCTGTATCCTAAGCCGTACCCTAACCCTAAACCTAACCCTAACCTCTACCCTACACCGTACCCTCACCCGTACCCTAACCCGTACCCTAAGCCGTACCCTAACCCTAACCCTAAACCTAAACCATACGCTACGCCGTACCCTCACCTGTACCCTAACCCGTATCCTAAGCCGTACCCTAACCCTAACCCTAACCCTAAACTATACACTACGCCGTAACCTCACCCGTACCCTAACCCGTACCCTAAGCCGTACCCTAACCCTAACCAATACCCTATGCAGTATCCTCACCCATACCCTCACCCGTACCCTAAGCCGTACCCTAACCCTAACCCTAACCCTAACCCTAACCCTAAACCCTACCCTATGCCATACCCTCACCTGTACCCTATCCCATAACCTAAGCCGTACCATAACCCTAACACTAACCCTAACCCTAACCCATAACCTACGCCGTACCCTCACCCGTACCCTAACCCGTATCCTAAGACGTACCGTAACCCTAACCAATACCCTACGCAGTATCCTCACCCATACACTCACCCGTACCCTAAGCCGTACCCTAACCCTAACCCTAACCCAAACCCTAACCCATACCCTATGCCATACCCTCACCTGTACCCTATCCCATAACCTAAGCCGTACCCTAACCCGAACCCTAAACCTAACCCTAACCCATACGCTACGCCGTACCTTCACCCGTACCCTAACCCGTATCCTAAGCCGTACCCTAACCCTAACCCTAACCCTAACCCTAACCCTAAACCTAACCCTAACCCATAGCCTACGCCATACCCTAACCCGTACCCTAACCCGTATCCTAAGCCGTATCCTAACCCTAACCAATACCCTACACAGTACCCTCACCCGTACCCTCACCCGTACCCTAAGCTGTACCCTAACCCTAACACTAACCCTAACCTATACACTACGCCATACCCTCACCCATACCCTAACCCGTACCCTAAGCCGTACCCTAACCCTAACCCTAACCCTAAACTATACCCTACGCCGTAACCTCACCCGTACCCTAACCCGTACCCTAAGCCGTACCCTAACCCTAACCCTAACCCTAAACCTAACCCTAACCCATAGCGTACGCCATACCCTAACACGTACCCTAACCCGTATCCTAAGCCGTACCCTAACCCTAACGAATACCCTACGCAGTATCCTCACCCATACCCTCACCCGTACCCTAAGGCGTACCCTAACCCTAACCCTAACCCTAACCCTAACCCTAACCCCTACCCTATGCCATACCCTCACCTGTACCCTATCCCATAACCTAAGCCGTACCATAACCCTAACACTAACCCTAACCCTAACCCATAACCTACGCCGTACCCTCACCCGTACCCTAACCCGTATCCTAAGCCGTACCCTAACTCTAACCCTAACCCTAACCCTAACCCATAACCTACGCCGTACCCTCACCCGTACCCTAACACGTACCCTAAGACGTACCGTAACCCTAACCCTAACCAATACCCTACGCAGTACCCTCACCCGTACCCTCACCCGTACCCTAAGCCATACCCTAACCCTAACCCTAACCCTAACCCTAACCCCTACCCTACGCCGTACCCTCACCCGTACCCTATCCCATACCCTAAGCCGTACCCTAACCCTAACACTAACCCTAACCCTAACCCTAACCCTAAACTACCCTTGATTGCTTTTGCCTCTATTAGATTTCCTAAGCACTAGTGTTTTAAGGAACAGGTTAAAAAGAAAATCCTAATGTGATTTTTTTATAATGTGTTTATTCTTTATCTTATCCTAGTGACTAAAATCTTCTCCATGGCTGGATCCCTAATAATATTCCTTTACGTGCTAAGTGGTATCTAGAGAGTGGGATAGGTTTAATAAATACCCTAATCCTAACGTGTACCCTAACCCTAACCCATACCCTAACCCTAACGCGTAACCTAACCCTAACCCAAAACCTAACCCTAACACGTACGCTAATCCTAACCCGTACCCTAAACCAATCCCTAACCCTAAAACTAACCCTAACCCTAACCCTAACCCTTACCGTACGCCGTACCCTCACCCGTACCCTAAGACGTACCCTAACCCTAACCCTAACCCATACACTACGCCGTACCCTCACCCGTACCCTAACCCGTATCCTAAGCCGTACCCTAACCCTAACCCTAACCCTAACCCTAACCCTAACCCATAACCTACGCCATACCCTAACCCGTACACTAACCCGTATCCTAAGCCATATCCTAACCCTAACCAATACCCTACGCAGTACCCTCACCCGTACCCTCACCCGTACCCTAAGCCGTACCCTAACCCCAACCCTAACCCTAACTCTAACCCTAACCCCTACCCTACGCCGTACCCTCACCCGTACCCTATCTCATACGCTAAGCCGTACCCTAACCCTAAGACTAACACTAACCCTAACCTTAACCCTAACCCATACCCTACGCCGTACCCTCACCCGTAACCTAACCCGTATCCTAAGCCGTACCCTAACCCTAACCCTAACCTATACACTACGCCGTACCCTCACCCGTACCCTAACCCGTACCCTAAGCCGTACCCTAACTCTAACCCTAACCCTAACCCTAAACCTTACCCATACCCTGCGCCGTACCCTAACCCATACAATAACCTGTATCCTAAGCCTTAACCTAACCCTAACCAATGACCTACACAGTACCCTCACCCGTACCCTAAGCCATACCCTAACCCTAACCCTAACACTAACCCTAACCGTAAACCCTACCCTATGCCGTACCCTCACCCATACCCTATCCCATACCCTAAGCCGTACCCTAACCCTAACACTAACCCTAACCCTAACCCTAACCCTAAACTACCCTTGACTGCTTTTGCCTCCATTAGATTTCCTAAGCACTAGTGTTTTAAGGAACAGGTTAAAAAGAAAATCCTAATGTGATTTTTTTATAATGTGTTTATTCTTTATCTTATCCTAGTGACGAAAATCTTCTCCATGGCTGGACCCTAAATAATATTCCTTTACGTGCTAAGTGGTATCTAGAGAGTGGGATAGGTTTAATAAATACCCTAATCCTAACGTGTACCCTAAACCTAACCCATACCCTAACCCTAACGCGTACCCTAACCCTAACCAAAACCCTAACCCGAACAAGTATGCTAATCCTAACCCGTACCCTAAACCAATCCCTAGCCCTAAAACTAACCCTAACCCTAACCCTAACCCTAACCCATAACCTACGCCGTACCCTCAACCGTACCCTAACCCGTACCCTAAGCCGTACCCTAACCCTAACCCTAACCCTAACCCATACGCTACGCCGCACCCTCACCCATACCCTAACCCGTATCCTAAGCCGTACCCTAACCCTAACCCTAACCCTAACCGCTACCCTACGCCGTACCCTATCCCATACCCTAAGCGGTACCCTAAAACTAACACTAACCCTAAACCTAACCCTAACCCCTACCCTACGCCGTACCCTCACCGTAACCTATCCCATACCCTAAGCCGTACCCTAACCCTAACACTAACCCTAACCCTAAACCTAACCCCTACCCTACGCCGTACCCTCACCCGTACCCTATCCCATACCCTAAGCCGTACCCTAACCCTAACCCTAACCCTAACCCATAACCTACGCCATACCCTAACCCGTACCCTAACACGTATCCTAAGCCGTACCCTAACCCTAACCAATACCCTACGCAGTACCCTCACCCGTACCCTCACCCGTACCCTAAGCCATACCCTAACCCTAACCCTAACCCTAACCCTAACCCCTACCCTACGCCGTACCCTCACCCGTACCCTATCCCATACGCTAAGCCGTACCCTAACCCTAACACTAACACTAACCCTAACCCTAACCCTAACCCATACCCTACGCCGTACCCTCACCCGTACCCTCACCCGTACCCTAAGCCGTACCCTAACCCTAACCCTAACCTATACACTACGCCGTACCCTCACCCGTTCCCTAACCCGTACCCTAAGCCGTACCCTAACTCTAACCCTAACCCTAACCCTAACCCTTACCCATACCCTGCGCCGTACCCTAACCCATACAATAACCTGTATCCTAAGCCTTAACCTAACCCTAACCAATGACCTACACAGTACCCTCACCCGTACCCTAAGCCATACCCTAACCCTAACCCTAACACTAACCCTAACCCTAAACCCTACCCTATGCCGTACCCTCACCCATACCCTATCCCATACCCTAAGCCGTACCCTAACCCTAACACTAACCCTAACCCTAACCCTAACCCTAAACTACCCTTGACTGCTTTTGCCTCCATTAGATTTCCTAAGCACTAGTGTTTTAAGGAACAGGTTAAAAAGAAAATCCTAATGTGATTTTTTTATAATGTGTTTATTCTTTATCTTATCCTAGTGACGAAAATCTTCTCCATGGCTGGACCCTAAATAATATTCCTTTACCTGCTAAGTGGTATCTAGAGAGTGGGATAGGTTTAATAAATACCCTAATCCTAACGTGTACCCTAACCCTAACCCATACCCTAACCCTAACCCTAACCCATAACCTACGCCATACCCTAACCCGTACACTAACCCGTATCCTAAGCCATATCCTAACCCTAACCAATACCGTACGCAGTACCCTCACCCGTACCCTCACCCGTACCCTAAGCCGTACCCTAACCCCAACCCTAACCCTAACTCTAACCCTAACCCCTACCCTACGCCGTACCCTCACCCGTACCCTATCCCATACGCTAAGCCGTACCCTTATCCTAACACTAACACTAAACCTAACCCTAACCCTAACCCTAACCCTAAACTACCCTTGACTGCTTTTGCCTCCATTAGATTTCCTAAGCACTAGTGTTTTAAGGAACAGGTTAAAAAGAAAATCCTAATGTGATTTTTTTATAATGTGTTTATTCTTTATCTTATCCTAGTGACGAAAATCTTCTCCATGGCTGGACCCTAAATAATATTCCTTTACGTGCTAAGTGGTATCTAGAGAGTGGGATAGGTTTAATAAATACCCTAATCCTAACGTGTACCCTAACCCTAACCCACACCCTAACCCTAATGCGTACCCTAACCCTAACCCAAACCCTAACACTAACACGTACGCTAATCCTAACCCGTACCCTAAACCAATCCCTAACCCTAAAACTAACCCTAACCCTAACCCTAACCCTAACCCATACGCTACGCCGTACCCTCACCCATACCCTAACCTGTATCCTAAGCCGTACCCTAACCCTAAACCTAACCCTAACCTCTACCCTACACCGTACCCTCACCCGTACCCTAACCAGTACCCAAAGCCTTACCCTAACCCTAACACTAACCCTCACCCATACCCAACGCCGTAAGCTAACCCATATCCTAACCCGTATCCTAAGCCGTACCCTAACCCTAACCAATAACCTACGCAGTACCCTCACCAGTACCCTCACCCGTATCCTAAGCCCTACCCTAACCCTAACCCTAACCCTAACCCTAACCCATAACCTACACCGTACCCTCACCCGTACCCTAACACGTACCCTAAGCCGTACCCTAACCCTAACCCTAACCCTAAACCATACGCTACGCCGTACCCTCACCCGTACCCTAACCCGTATCCTAAGCCGTACCCTAACCCTAACCCTAACCCTAAACTATACCCTACGCCATAACCTCACCCGTACCATAACCCGTACCCTAAGCCGTACCCTAACCCTAACCAATACCCTATGCAGTATCCTCACCCATACCCTCACCCGTACCCTAAGCCGTACCCTAACCCTAACCCTAACCCTAACCCTAACCCTAAACCCTACCCTATGCCATACCCTCACCTGTACCCTATCCCATAACCTAAGCCGTACCATAACCCTAACACTAACCCTAACCCTAACCCATAACCTACGCCGTACCCTCACCCGTACCCTAACCCGTATCCTAAGACGTACCGTAACCCTAACCAATACCCTACGCAGTATCCTCACCCATACACTCACCCGTACCCTAAGCCGTACCCTAACCCTAACCCTAACCCTAACCCTAACCCATACCCTATGCCATACCCTCACCTGTTCCCTATCCCATAACCTAAGCCGTACCCTAACCCTAACCCTAACCCTAACCCTAACCCATACGCTACGCCGTACCTTCACCCGTACCCTAACCCGTATCCTAAGCCGTACCCTAACCCTAACCCTAACCCTAACCCTAACCCTAAACCTAACCCTAACCCATACCCTACGCCATACCCTAACCCGTACCCTAACCCGTATCCTAAGCAGTATCCTAACCCTAACCAATACCCTACGCAGTACCCTCACCCATACCCTCACCCGTACCCTAAGCTGTACCCTAACCCTGACACTAACCCTAACCTATACACTACGCCATACCCTCACCCGTACCCTAACCCGTACCCTAAGCCGTACCCTAACCCTAAACCTAACCCTAAACTATACCCTACGCCGTAACCTCACCCGTACCCTAACCCGTACCCTAAGCCGTACCCTAACCCTAACCCTAACCCTAAACCTAACCCTAACCCATAGCGTACGCCATACCCTAACACGTACCCTAACCCGTATCCTAAGCCGTACCCTAACCCTAACCAATACCCTACGCAGTATCCTCACCCATACCCCCACCCGTACCCTAAGGCGTACCCTAACCCTAACCCTAACCCTAAACCTAACCCTAACCCCTACCCTATGACATACCCTCACCTGTACCCTATCCCATAACCTAAGCCGTACCATAACCCTAACACTAACCCTAACCCTAACCCATAACCTACGCCGTACCCTCACCCGTACCCTAACCCGTATCCTAAGCCGTACCCTAACCCTAACCCTAACCCTAACCCTAACCCATAACCTACGCCGTACCCTCACCCGTACCCTAACACGTACCCTAAGGCGTACCGTAACCCTAACCCTAACACTAACCCTAACCCTAACCCACACTCTACGCCGTACCCTAACCCGTACCCTAACACGTATCCTAAGCCGTACCCTAACCCTAACCAATACCCTACGCAGTACCCTCACCCGTACCCTCACCCGTACCCTAAGCCATACCCTAACCCTAACCCTAACCCTAACCCTAACCCCTACCCTACGCCGTACCCTCACCCGTACCCTATCCCATACCCTAAGCCGTACCCTAACACTAACACTAACCCTAACCCTAACCCTAACCCTAAACTACCCTTGATTGCTTTTGCCTCTATTAGATTTCCTAAGCACTAGTGTTTTAAGGAACAGTTTAAAAATAAAATCCTAATGTGATTTTTTTATAATGTGTTTATTCTTTATCTTATCCTAGTGACTAAAATCTTCTCCATGGCTGGATCCCTAATAATATTCCTTTACGTGCTAAGTGGTATCTAGAGAGTGGGATAGGTTTAATAAATACCCTAATCCTAACGTGTACCCTAACCCTAACCCATACCCTAACCCTAACGCGTACCCTAACCCTAACCCAAAAACTATCCCTAACACGTACGCTAATCCTAACCCGTACCCTCAACCAATCCCTAACCCTAAAACTAACCCTAACCCTAACCCTAAACCTTACCCTACGCCATACCCTCACCCGTACCCTAACCCGTACCCTAAGACGTACCCTAACCCTAACCCTAACCCATACACTACGCCATACCCTCACCTGTACCCTAACCCGTACCCTAAGCCGTACCCTAACCCTAACCCTAACCCTAACCGCTACCCTACGCCGTACCCTATTCCATACCCTAAGCCGTACCCTAACCCTAACACTAACCCTAACCCTAAACCTAACCCCTACCCTACGCCGTACCCTCACCCGTACCCTATCCCATACCCTAAGCCGTACCCTAACCCTAACCCTCACCCTAACCCTAACCCTAACCCATACCCTACGCCGTACCCTAAACCGTACCCTAACCCGTATTCTAAGCCGTACCCTAACCATAACCAATACCCTACACAGTACCCTCACCCGTACCCTCACCCGTACCCTAAGCCATACCCTAACCCTAACCCTAACCCTAACCTATACACTACGCCATAACCTCACCTGTACCCTAACCCGTACCCTAAGCCGTACGCTAACCCTAACCCTAACCCTAAACTATACCCTACGCCGTAACCTCACCCATACCCTAAGCCGTACCCTAAGCCGTACCCTAACCCTAACCCTAACCCTAACCCGTATCCTAAGCCGTACCCTAACCCTAACCCTAACCCTAACCCTAACACATACCCTACGCCATACCCTAACCCGTACCCTAACCCGTATCCTAAGCCATATCCTAACCCTAACCAATACCCTACGCAGTACCCTCACCCGTGCCCTCACCCGTACCCTAAGCCGTACCCTAACCCCAACCCTAACCCTAACTCTAACCCTAAACCCTACCCTACGCCGTACCCTCACCCGTACCCTATCCCATACGCTAAGCCGTACCCTAACCCTAACACTAACACTAACCCTAACCCTAACCCTAACCCATACACTACGCCGTACCCTCACCCGTAACCTAACCCGTACCCTAAGCCGTACCCTAACCCTAACCCGAACCTATACACTACGCCGTACCCTCACCCGTACCCTAACCCGTACCCTAAGCCGTACCCTAACTCTAACCCTAACCCTAACCCTAACCCTTACCCATACCCTGCGCCGTACCCTAACCCATACAATAACCTGTATCCTAAGCCTTAACCTAACCCTAACCAATGACCTACACAGTACCCTCACCCGTACCTTAAGCCATACCCTAACCCTAACCCTAACACTAACCCTAACCCTAACCCTAACCCTAAACTACCCTTGACTGCTTTTGCCTCCATTAGATTTCCTAAGCACTAGTGTTTTAAGGAACAGGTTAAAAAGAAAATCCTAATGTGATTTTTTTATAATGTGATTATTCTTTATCTTATCCTAGTGACGCAAATATTCTCCATGGCTGGACCCTAAATAATATTCCTTTACGTGCTAAGTGGTATCTAGAGAGTGGGATAGGTTTAATAAATACCCTAATCCTAACGTGTATCCTAAACCTAACCCATACCCTAACCCTAACGCGTACCCTAACCCTAACCAAAACCCTAACCCGAACAAGTATGCTAATCCTAACCCGTACCCTAAACCACTCCCTAACCCTAAAACTAACCCTAACCCTAACCCTAACGCTAACCCTAACCCATACCCTACGCCGTACCCTCACCCGTACCCTAACCCGTATCCTAAGCCGTACCCTAACCCTAACCAATACCCTACGCAGTACCCTCACCCGTACCCTCACCCGTACCCTAAGCCGTACCCTAACCCTAACCCTAACCCTAAACCTAACCCTAACCCTAACCTCTACCCTACGCCGTACCCTCACCCGTACCCTATCCCATACCCTAAGCCGTACCCTAACCCTAACACTAACCCTAACCCTAACCCTAACCCTAAACTACCTTTGACTGCTTTTGCCTCCATTAGATTTCCTAAGCACTAGTGTTTTAAGGAACAGGTTAAAAAGAAAATCCTAATGTGATTTTTTTATAATGTGTTTATTCTTTATCTTATCCTAGTGACTAAAATCTTCTCCATGGCTGGAACCCAAATAATATTCCTTTACGTGCTAAGTGGTATCTAGAGAGTGGGATAGGTTTAATAAATACCCTAATCCTAACGTGTACCCTAACCCTAACCCATACCCTAACCCTAACGTGTACCCTAACCCTAAACCAAACCCTAACCCTAACACGTACGCTAATCCTAACCCGTTCCCTAAACCAATCCCTAACCCTAAAACTAACCCTAACCCTAACCCTAACCCTAAACCATACGCTACGCCGTACCCTGACCCGTACCCTAACCCTAACCCTAACCCTAACCTATACCCTACGCCGTACCCTCACCCGTACCCTAACCCGTACCCTAAGCCGTACCCTAACCCTAACCCTAATCCTAAACCTAACCCATACCCTACGCCGTACCCTAACCCTAACCCTAACCCTAACCCTAACCCTAACCCTAACCCTAACCCTAAACCTAATCCTAAACCTAACCCATACCCTACGCCGTACTCTCAACGGTACCCTCACCCGCACCCTAAGCCGTACCCTAACCCTAACCCTAACCCTAACCCTAACCCTAACCCTAACACCTACCCTATTCCGTACCCTCACCCATACCCTATCCCATACCCTAAGCCGTACCCTAACCCTAACACTAACCCTAACCCTAACCCTAACCCTAAACTACCCTTGACTGCTTTTGCCTCCATTAGATTTCCTAAGCACTAGTGTTTTAAGGAACAGGTTAAAAAGAAAATCCTAATGTGATTTTTTTATAATGTGTTTATTCTTTATCTTATCCTAGTGACGAAAATCTTCTCCATGGCTGGACCCTAAATAATATTCCTTTACCTGCTAAGTGGTATCTAGAGAGTGGGATAGGTTTAATAAATACCCTAATCCTAACGTGTACCCTAACCCTAACCCATACCCTAACCCTAACCCTAACCCATAACCTACGCCATACCCTAACCCGTACACTAACCCGTATCCTAAGCCATATCCTAACCCTAACCAATACCGTACGCAGTACCCTCACCCGTACCCTCACCCGTACCCTAAGCCGTACCCTAACCCCAACCCTAACCCTAACTCTAACCCTAACCCCTACCCTACGCCGTACCCTCACCCGTACCCTATCCCATACGCTAAGCCGTACCCTAATCCTAACACTAACACTAAACCTAACCCTAACCCTAACCCTAACCCTAAACTACCCTTGACTGCTTTTGCCTCCATTAGATTTCCTAAGCACTAGTGTTTTAAGGAACAGGTTAAAAAGAAAATCCTAATGTGATTTTTTTATAATGTGTTTATTCTTTATCTTATCCTAGTGACGAAAATCTTCTCCATGGCTGGACCCTAAATAATATTCCTTTACGTGCTAAGTGGTATCTAGAGAGTGGGATAGGTTTAATAAATACCCTAATCCTAACGTGTACCCTAACCCTAACCCACACCCTAACCCTAATGCGTACCCTAACCCTAACCCAAACCCTAACACTAACACGTACGCTAATCCTAACCCGTACCCTAAACCAATCCCTAACCCTAAAACTAACCCTAACCCTAACCCTAACCCTAACCCATACGCTACGCCGTACCCTCACCCATACCCTAACCTGTATCCTAAGCCGTACCCTAACCCTAAACCTAACCCTAACCTCTACCCTACACCGTACCCTCACCCGTACCCTAACCCGTACCCAAAGCCTTACCCTAACCCTAACACTAACCCTCACCCATACCCAACGCCGTAACCTAACCCATATCCTAACCCGTATCCTAAGCCGTACCCTAACCCTAACCAATAACCTACGCAGTACCCTCACCAGTACCCTCACCCGTATCCTAAGCCCTACCCTAACCCTAACCCTAACCCTAACCCTAAACTACCCTTTACTGCTTTTGCCTCCATTAGATTTCCTAAACACTAGTGTTTTAAGGAACAGGTTAAAAAGAAAACCTTATGTGATTTTTTTATAATGTGTTCATTCTTTATCTTATCCTAGTGACTAAAATCTTCTCCATGGCTGAAACCCAAATAATATTCCTTTACGTGCTAAGTGGTATCTAGAGAGTGGGATAGGTTTAATAAATACCCTAATCCTAAAGTGTACCCTAAACCTAACCCATACCCTAACCCTACCGCGTACCCTAACCCTAACCAAAACCCTAACCCGAACACGTATGCTAATCCTAAACCGTACCCTAATCCAATCCCTAACCCTAAAACTAACCCTAACCCTAACCCTAACCCTAACCCATAACCTACACCGTACCCTCACCCGTACCCTAACACGTACCCTAAGCCGTACCCTAACCCTAACCCTAACCCTAAACCATACGCTACGCCGTACCCTCACCCGTACCCTAACCCGTATCCTAAGCCGTACCCTAACCCTAACCCTAACCCTAAACTATACCCTACGCCATAACCTCACCCGTACCGTAACCCGTACCCTAAGCCGTACCCTAACCCTAACCAATACCCTATGCAGTATCCTCACCCATACCCTCACCCGTACCCTAAGCCGTACCCTAACCCTAACCCTAACCCTAACCCTAACCCTAAACCCTACCCTATGCCATACCCTCACCTGTACCCTATCCCATAACCTAAGCCGTACCATAACCCTAACACTAACCCTAACCCTAACCCATAACCTACGCCGTACCCTCACCCGTACCCTAACCCATATCCTAAGACGTACCGTAACCCTAACCAATACCCTACGCAGTATCCTCACCCATACACTCACCCGTACCCTAAGCCGTACCCTAACCCTAACCCTAACCCTAACCCTAACCCATACCCTATGCCATACCCTCACCTGTACCCTATCCCATAACCTAAGCCGTACCCTAACCCTAACCCTAACCCTAACCCTAACCCATACGCTACGCCGTACCTTCACCCGTACCCTAACCCGTATCCTAAGCCGTACCCTAACCCTAACCCTAACCCTAACCCTAACCCTAAACCTAACCCTAACCCATACCCTACGCCATACCCTAACCCGTACCCTAACCCGTATCCTAAGCAGTATCCTAACCCTAACCAATACCCTACGCAGTACCCTCACCCATACCCTCACCCGTACCCTAAGCTGTACCCTAACCCTGACACTAACCCTAACCTATACACTACGCCATACCCTCACCCGTACCCTAACCCGTACCCTAAGCCGTACCCTAACCCTAACCCTAACCCTAAACTATACCCTACGCCGTAACCTCACCCGTACCCTAACCCGTACCCTAAGCCGTACCCTAACCCTAACCCTAACCCTAAACCTAACCCTAACCCATAGCGTACGCCATACCCTAACACGTACCCTAACCCGTATCCTAAGCCGTACCCTAACCCTAACCAATACCCTACGCAGTATCCTCACCCATACCCCCACCCGTACCCTAAGGCGTACCCTAACCCTAACCCTAACCCTAAACCTAACCCTAACCCCTACCCTATGACATACCCTCACCTGTACCCTATCCCATAACCTAAGCCGTACCATAACCCTAACACTAACCCTAACCCTAACCCATAACCTACGCCGTACCCTCACCCGTACCCTAACCCGTATCCTAAGCCGTACCCTAACCCTAACCCTAACCCTAACCCTAACCCATAACCTACGCCGTACCCTCACCCGTACCCTAACACGTACACTAAGGCGTACCGTAACCCTAACCCTAACACTAACCCTAACCCTAACCCACACTCTACGCCGTACCCTAACCCGTACCCTAACACGTATCCTAAGCCGTACCCTAACCCTAACCAATACCGTACGCAGTACCCTCACCCGTACCCTCACCCGTACCCTAAGCCATACCCTAACCCTAACCCTAACCCTAACCCTAACCCCTACCCTACGCCGTACCCTCACCCGTACCCTATCCCATACCCTAAGCCATACCCTAACACTAACACTAACCCTAACCCTAACCCTAACCCTAAACTACCCTTGATTGCTTTTGCCTCTATTAGATTTCCTAAGCACTAGTGTTTTAAGGAACAGTTTAAAAATAAAATCCTAATGTGATTTTTTTATAATGTGTTTATTCTTTATCTTATCCTAGTGACTAAAATCTTCTCCATGGCTGGATCCCTAATAATATTCCTTTACGTGCTAAGTGGTATCTAGAGAGTGGGATAGGTTTAATAAATACCCTAATCCTAACGTGTACCCTAACCCTAACCCATACCCTAACCCTAACGCGTACCCTAACCCTAACCCAAAACCTAACCCTAACACGTACGCTAATCCTAACCCGTACCCTCAACCAATCCCTAACCCTAAAACTAACCCTAACCCTAACCCTAAACCTTACCATACGCCGTACCCTCACGCGTACCCTAACCCGTACCCTAAGACGTACCCTAACCCTAACCCTAACCCATACACTACGCCATACACTCACCTGTACCCTAACGCGTACCCTAAGCCGTACCCTAACCCTAACCCTAACCCTAACCGCTACCCTACGCCGTACCCTATTCCATACCCTAAGCCGTACCCTAACCCTAACACTAACCCTAACCCTAAACCTAACCCCTACCCTACGCCGTACCCTCACCCGTACCCTATCCCATACCCTAAGCCGTACCCTAACCCTAACCCTAACCCTAACCCTAACCCTAACCCATACCCTATGCCGTACCCTAAACCGTACCCTAACCCGTATTCTAAGCCGTACCCTAACCATAACCAATACCCTACACAGTACCCTCACCCGTACCCTCACCCGTACCCTAAGCCATACCCTAACCCTAACCCTAACCCTAACCTATACACTACGCCATAACCTCACCTGTACCCTAACCCGTATCCTAAGCCATATCCTAACCCTAACCAATACCCTACGCAGTACCCTCACCCGTGCCCTCACCCGTACCCTAAGCCGTACCCTAACCCCAACCCTAACCCTAACTCTAACCCTGAACCCTACCCTACGCCGTACCCTCACCCGTACCCTATCCCATACGCTAAGCCGTACCCTAACCCTAACACTAACACTAACCCTAACCCTAACCCTAACCCATACACTACGCCGTACCCTCACCCGTAACTTAACCCGTACCCTAAGCCGTACCCTAACCCTAACCCGAACCTATACACTACGCCGTACCCTCACCCGTACCCTAACCCGTACCCTAAGCCGTACCCTAACTCTAACCCTAACCCTAACCCTAACCCTTACCCATACCCTGCGCCGTACCCTAACCCATACAATAACCTGTATCCTAAGCCTTAACCTAACCCTAACCAATGACCTACACAGTACCCTCACCCGTACCTTAAGCCATACCCTAACCCTAACCCTAACACTAACCCTAACCCTAACCCTAACCCTAAACTACCCTTGACTGCTTTTGCCTCCATTAGATTTCCTAAGCACTAGTGTTTTAAGGAACAGGTTAAAAAGAAAATCCTAATGTGATTTTTTTATAATGTGATTATTCTTTATCTTATCCTAGTGACGCAAATATTCTCCATGGCTGGACCCTAAATAATATTCCTTTACGTGCTAAGTGGTATCTAGAGAGTGGGATAGGTTTAATAAATACCCTAATCCTAACGTGTATCCTAAACCTAACCCATACCCTAACCCTAACGCGTAACCTAACCCTAACCAAAACCCTAACCCGAACAAGTATGCTAATCCTAACCCGTACCCTAAACCACTCCCTAACCCTAAAACTAACCCTAACCCTAACCCTAACGCTAACCCTAACCCATACCCTACGCCGTACCCTCACCCGTACCCTAACCCGTACCCTAAGCCGTACCCTAACCCTAACCCTAACCCTAATCCTAAACCTAACCCATACCCTACGCCGTACCCTAACCCGTACCCTAACCCTAACCCTAATCCTAACCCTATCCCTAACCCTAACCCTAACCCTAACCCTAAACCTAATCCTAAACCTAACCCATACCCTACGCAGTACCCTCACCCGTACCCTCACCCGCACCCTAAGCCGTACCCTAACCCTAACCCTAACCCTAACCCTAACCCTAACCCCTACCCTACGCCGTACCCTCACCCGTACCCTATCCCATACCCTAAGCCGTACCCTAACCCTAACACTAACCCTAACCCTAACCCTAAACTACCCTTGACTGCTTTTGCCTCCATTAGATTTCCTAAGCACTAGTGTTTTAAGGAACAGGTTAAAAAGAAAATCCTAATGTGATTTTTTTATAATGTGTTTATTCTTTATCTTATCCTAGTGACTAAAATCTTCTCCATGGCTGGACCCCAAATAATATTCCTTTACGTGCTAAGTGGTATCTAGAGAGTGGGATAGGTTTAATAAATACCCTAATCCTAACGTGTACCCTAACCCTAACCCATACCCTAACCCTAACGTGTACCCTAACCCTAACCCAAACCCTAACCCTAACACGTACGCTAATCCTAACCCGTTCCCTAAACCAATCCCTAACCCTAAAACTAACCCTAACCCTAACCCTAACCCTAAACCATACGCTACGCCGTACCCTGACCCGTACCCTAACCCTAACCCTAACCCTAACCTATACCCTACGCCGTACCCTCACCCGTACCCTAACCCGTACCCTAAGCCGTACCCTAACCCTAACCCTAATCCTAAACCTAACCCATACCCTACGCCGTACCCTAACCCTAACCCTAACCCTATCCCTAACCCTAACCCTAACCCTAACCCTAACCCTAAACCTAATCCTAAACCTAACCCATACCCTACGCAGTACTCTCAACGGTACCCTCACCCGCACCCTAAGCCGTACCCTAACCCTAACCCTAACCCTAACCCTAACCCTAACACCTACCCTATGCCGTACCCTCACCCGTACCCTATCCCATACCCTAAGCTGTACCCTAACCCTAACACTAACCCTAACCCTAACCCTAAACCTAAACTACCCTTGACTGCTTTTGCCTCCATTAGATTTCCTAAGCACTAGTGTTTTAAGGAACAGGTTAAAAAGAAAATCCTAATGTGATTTTTTTATAATGTGTTTATTCTTTATCTTATCCTAGTGACAAAAATCTTCTCCATTGCTGGACCCCAAATAATATTCCTTTACGTGCTAAGTGGTATCTAGAGAGTGGGATAGGTTTAATAAATACCCTAATCCTAACGTGTACCCTAACCCTAACCCATACCCTAACCCTAACGTGTACCCTAACCCTAACCCATAACCTAACCCTAACGCGTACCCTAACCCTAATCCAAACCCTAACCCTAACACGTATGCTAATCCTAACCCGTACCCTAAACCAATCCCTAACCCTAAAACTAACCCTAAACCTAACCCTAACCGTAACCCATACGCTAAGCCGTACCCTCACCCGTACCCTAACCCGTACCCTAACCCTAACCTATACCCTACGCCGTACCCTCACCCGTACCCTAACCCTAACCCTAATCCTAACCCTATCCCTAACCCTAACCCTAACCCTAACCCTAAACCTAATCCTAAACCTAACCCATACCCTACGCAGTACCCTCACCCGTACCCTCACCAACACCCTAAGCCGTACCCTAACCCTAACCCTAACCCTAACCCTAACCCTAACCCTAACCCCTACCCTACGCCGTACCCTCACCCGTACCCTATCCCATACCCTAAGCCGTACCCTAACCCTAACACTAACCCTAACCCTAACCCTAAACTACCCTTGACTGCTTTTGCCTCCATTAGATTTCCTAAGCACTAGTGTTTTAAGGAACAGGTTAAAAAGAAAATCCTAATGTGATTTTTTTATAATGTGTTTATTCTTTATCTTATCCTAGTGACTAAAATCTTCTCCATGGCTGGACCCCAAATAATATTCCTTTACGTGCTAAGTGGTATCTAGAGAGTGGGATAAGTTTAATAAATACCCTAATCCTAACGTGTACCCTAACCCTAACCCATACCCTAACCCTAACGCGTACCCTAACCCTAACCCAAAACCTAACCCTAACACGTACGCTAATCCTAACCCGTACCCTAAACCAATCCCTAACCCTAAAACTAACCCTAACCCTAACCCTAACCCTAACCCATACGCTACGCCGTACCCTCACCCGTACCCTAACCCGTATCCTAAGCCGTACCCTAACCCTAACCCTAACCCTAACCCTAACCCATACCCTACGCCGTACCCTCACCCGTACCCTCACCCGTACCCCAAGCCGTACCCTAACCCTAACCCTAACCCTAACCCTAACCCATACCCTACGCCGTACCCTAACCCGTACCCTAACCCGTATCCTAAGCCGTAACCTAACCCTAACCAATACCCTACGCAGTACCCTCACCCGTACCCTCACCCGTACCCTAAGCCGTACCCTAACCCTAACCCTAACCCTAACCCTAACCCTAACCCTAACCCCTACCCTACGCCGTACCCTCACCCGTACCCTATCCCATACCCTAAGCCGTACCCTAACCCTAACACTAACCCTAACCCTAACCCTAACCCTAAACTACCCTTGACTGCTTTTGCCTCCATTAGATTTCCTAAGAACTAGTGTTTTAAGGAACAGGTTAAAAAGAAAATCCTAATGTGATTTTTTTATAATGTGTTTATTCTTTATCTTATCCTAGTGACTAAAATCTTCTCCATGGCTGGACCCCAAATAATATTCCTTTACGTGCTAAGTGGTATCTAGAGAGTGGGATAGGTTTAATAAATACCCTAATCCTAACGTGTACCCTAACCCCTACCCATACCCTAACCCTAACGTGTACCCTAACCCTAACCCAAACCCTAACCCTAACACGTACGCTAATCCTAACCCGTTCCCTAAACCAATCCCTAACCCTAAAACTAACCCTAACCCAAACCTAACCCTAACCCTTACGCTACGCCGTACCCTCACCCGTACCCTAACCCGTATCCTAAGCCGTACCCTAACCCTAACCCTAACCCTAACCCTAACCCTAACCCATACCCAACGCCATACCCTAACCCGTACCCTAACCCGTATCCTAAGCCGTATCCTAACCCTAACCAATACCCTACGCAGTACCCTCACCCGTACCCTCACCCGTACCCTAAGCCGTACCCTAACCCCAACCCGAACCCTAACTCTAACCCTAACCCCTACCCTACGCCGTACCCTCACCCGTACCCTATCCCATACGCTAAGCCGTACCCTAACCCTAACACTAACACTAACCCTAACCCTAACCCTAACCCTAACCCATACCCTACGCCGTACCCTCACCCGTAACCTAACCCGTACCCTAAGCCGTACCCTAACCCTAACCCTAACCTATACACTATGCCGTACCCTCACCCGTACCCTAACCCGTACCCTAAGCCGTACCCTAACTCTATCCCTAACCCTAACCCTTACCCATACCCTGCGCCGTAACCTAACCCATACAATAACCTGTATCCTAAGCCTTAACCTAACCCTAACCAATGACCTACACAGTACCCTCACCCGTACCCTAAGCCATACCCTAACCCTAACCCTAACACTAACCCTAACCCTAAACCCTACCCTATGCCGTACCCTCACCCATACCCTATCCCATACCCTAAGCCGTACCCTAACCCTAACACTAACCCTAACCCTAACCCTAACCCTAAACTACCCTTGACTGCTTTTGCCTCCATTAGATTTCCTAAGCACGAGTGTTTTAAGGAACAGGTTAAAAAGAAAATGCTAATGTGATTTTTTTATAATGTGTTTATTCTTTATCTTATCCTAGTGACGAAAATCTTCTCCATGGCTGGATCCCTACTAATATTCCTTTACGTGCTAAGTGGTATCTAGAGAGTGGGATAGGTTTAATAAATACCCTAATCCTAACGTGTACCCTAACCCTAACCTATACCCTAACCCTAACGCGTACCCTAACCCTAACCCAAAACCTAATCCTAACACGTACGCTAATCCTAACCCGTACCCTAAACCAATCCCTAACCCTAAAACTAACCCTAACCCAAACCTAACCCTAACCCTTACGCTACGCCGTACCCTCACCCGTACCCTAACCCGTATCCTAAGCCGTACCCTAACCCTAACCCTAACCCTAACCCTAACCCTAACCCATACCCTACGCCATACCCTAACCCGTACCCTAACCCGTATCCTAAGCCGTATCCTAACCCTAACCAATACCCTACGCAGTACCCTCACCCGTACCCTCACCCGTACCCTAAGCCGTACCCTAACCCCAACCCGAACCCTAACTCTAACCCTAACCCCTACCCTACGCCGTACCCTCATCCGTACCCTATCCCATATGCTAAGCCGTACCCTAACCCTAACACTAACACTAACCCTAACCCTAACCCTAACCCTAACCCATACCCTACGCCGTACCCTCACCCGTAACCTAACCCGTACCCTAAGCCGTACCCTAACCCTAACCCTAACCTATACACTATGCCGTACCCTCACCCGTACCCTAACCCGTACCCTAAGCCGTACCCTAACTCTATCCCTAACCCTAACCCTTACCCATACCCTGCGCCGTAACCTAACCCATACAATAACCTGTATCCTAAGCCTTAACCTAACCCTAACCAATGACCTACACAGTACCCTCACCCGTACCCTAAGCCATACCCTAACCCTAACCCTAACACTAACCCTAACCCTAAACCCTACCCTATGCCGTACCCTCACCCATACCCTATCCCATACCCTAAGCCGTACCCTAACCCTAACACTAACCCTAACCCTAACCCTAACCCTAAACTACCCTTGACTGCTTTTGCCTCCATTAGATTTCCTAAGCACGAGTGTTTTAAGGAACAGGTTAAAAAGAAAATCCTAATGTGATTTTTTTATAATGTGTTTATTCTTTATCTTATCCTAGTGACGAAAATCTTCTCCATGGCTGGACCCTAAATAATATTCCTTTACGTGCTAAGTGGTATCTAGAGAGTGGGATAGGTTTAATAAATACCCTAATCCTAACGTGTACCCTAACCCTAACCCATACCCTAACCCTAATGCGTACCCTAACCCTAACCCAAACCCTAACCCTAACACGTACGCTAATCCTAACCTGTACCCTAAACCAAGCCCTAACCCTAAAACTAACCCTAACCCTAACCCATACGCTACGCCGTACCCTCACCCATACCCTAACCCGTATCCTAAGCCGTACCCTAACCCTAAAACTAACCCTAACCTCTAACCTATGCCGTACCCTCACCCGTACCCTAACTCGTACCCAAAGCCTTACCCTAACCCTAACCCTAACCCTCACCCATACCCAACGCCGTAACCTAACCCATATCCTAACCCGTATCCTAAGCCGTACCCTAACCCTAACCAATAACCTACGCAGTACCCTCACCAGTACCCTCACCCGTATCCTAAGCCCTACCCTAACCCTAACCCTAACCCTAACCCTAAACTACACTTTACTGCTTTTGCCTCCATTAGATTTCCTAAACACTAGTGTTTAAAGGAACAGGTTAAAAAGAAAACCTTATGTGATTTTTTTATAATGTGTTTATTCTTTATCTTATCCCAGTGAATAAAATCTTGTCCATGGCTGAACCCCAAATAATATTCCTTTACGTGCTAAGTGGTATCTAGAAAGTGGGATAGGTTTAATAAATACCCTAATCCTAAAGTGTACCCTAAACCTAACCCATACCCTAACCCTAACGCGTACCCTAACCCTAACCAAAACCCTAACCCGAACAAGTATGCTAATCCTAACCCGTACCCTAAACCAATGCCTAACCCTAAAACTAACCCTAACCCTAACCCTAACCCTAACTCTAACCTACGCCGTACCCTCACCCGTACCCTAACCCGTACCCTAAGCCGTACCCTAACCCTAACCCTAACCCTAAACCATACGCTACGCCGTACCCTCACCCGTACCCTAACCCGTATCCTAAGCCGTACCCTAACCCTAACCCTAACTCTAAACTATACCCTACGCCGTAACCTCACCCGTACCCTAACCCGTAACCTGATCCGTACCCTAACCCTAACCCTAACCCTAACCCTAACCCATACCGTACGCCATAACCTAAGACGTACCCTAACCCGTATCCTAAGCCGTACCCTAACCCTAACCAATACCCTACGCAGTATCCTCACCCATACCCTCACCCGTACCCTAAGCCGTACCCTAACCCTAACCCTAACCCTAACCCTAACCCCTACCCTATGCCATACCCTCACTTGTACCCTATCCCATAACCTAAGCCGTACCATAACCCTAACACTAACCCTAACCCTAACCCATAACCTACGCCGTACCCTCACCCGTACCCTAACCCGTATCCTAAGCCGTACCCTAACCCTAATCCTAACCCTATCCCTAACCCATAACCTACGCCGTATCCTCACCCGTACCCTAACACGTACCCTAAGACGTACCGTAACCCTAACCCTAACACTAACCCTAACCCTAACCCACACTCTACGCAGTACCCTCACCCGTACCCTCACCCGTACCCTAAGCCATACCCTAACCCTAACCCTAAGACTAACCCTAACCCTAACCCTAACCCTAAACTACCCTTGATTGCTTTTGCCTCTATTAGATTTCCTAAGCACTAGTGTTTTAAGGAACAGGTTAAAAAGAAAATCCTAATGTGATTTTTTTATAATGTGTTTATTCTTTATCTTATCCTAGTGACTAAAATCTTCTCCATGGCTGGATCCCTAATAATATCCCTTTACGTGCTAAGTGGTATCTAGAGAGTGGGATAGGTTTAATAAATACCCTAATCCTAACGCGTACCCTAACCCTAACCCAAAACCTAACCCTAACACGTACGCTAATCCTAACCCGTACCCTAAACCAATCCCTAACCCTAAAACTAACCGTAACCCTAACCCTAACCCTAACCCTTACCCTACGCCGTACCCTCACCCGTACCCTAACCCGTACCCTAAGACGTACCCTAAACCTAACCCTAACCCATACGCTACGCCGTACCCTCACCTGTACCCTAACCCGTATCCTAAGCCGTACCCTAAACTTAACCCTAACCCTAACCCTAACCCTAACCCATACCCTACGCCATACCCTAACCCGTACCCTAACCCGTATCCTAAGCCGTATCCTAACCCTAACCAATATCCTACGCAGTACCCTCACCCGTACCCTCACCCGTACCCTAAGCCTTACCCTAACCCCAACCCTAACCCTAACTCTAACCCTAACCCCTACCCTACGCCGTACCCTCACCCGTATCCTATCCCATACGCTAAGCCGTACCCTAACCCTAACAGTAACACTAACCCTAACCCTAACCCTAACCCATACCCTACGCCGTACCCTCACCCGTAACCTAACCCGTATCCTAAGCCGTACCCTAACCCTAACCCTAACCTATACACTACGCCGTACCCTCACCCGTACCCTAACCCGTACCCTAAGCCGTACCCTAACTCTAACCCTAACCCTAACCCTAACCCTTACCCATACCCTGCGCCGTACCCTAACCCATACAATAACCTGTATCCTAAGACTTAACCTAACCCTAACCAATGACCTACACAGTACCCTCACCCGTACCTTAAGCCATACCCTAACCCTAACCCTAACACTAACCCTAACCCTAAACCCTACCCTATGCCGTACCCTCACCCATAACCTATCCCATACCCTAAGCTGTACCCTAACCCTAACACTAACCCTAACCCTAACCCATAACCTACGCCGTACCCTCACCCGTACCCTAACCCGTATCCTAAGCCGTACCCTAAACCTAACACTAACCCTAACCCTAACCCTAACCCTAAACTACCCTTGACTGCTTTTGCCTCCATTAGATTTCCTAAGCACGAGTGTTTTAAGGAACAGGTTAAAAAGAAAATCCTAATGTGATTTTTTTATAATGTGTTTATTCTTTATCTTATCCTAGTGACGAAAATCTTCTCCATGGCTGGACCCTAAATAATATTCCTTTACGTGCTAAGTGGTATCTAGAGAGTGGGATAGGTTTAATAAATACCCTAATCCTAACGTGTACCCTAACCCTAACCCATACCCTAACCCTAATGCGTACCCTAACCCTAACCCAAACCCTAACCCTAACACGTACGCTAATCCTAACCTGTACCCTAAACCAAGCCCTAACCCTAAAACTAACCCTAACCCTAACCCATACGCTACGCCGTACCCTCACCCATACCCTAACCCGTATCCTAAGCCGTACCCTAACCCTAAAACTAACCCTAACCTCTACCCTATGCCGTACCCTCACCCGTACCCTAACCCGTACCCAAAGCCTTACCCTAACCCTAACCCTAACCCTCACCCATACCCAACGCCGTAACCTAACCCATATCCTAACCCGTATCCTAAGCCGTACCCTAACCCTAACCAATAACCTACGCAGTACCCTCACCAGTACCCTCACCCGTATCCTAAGCCCTACCCTAACCCTAACCCTAACCCTAACCCTAAACTACACTTTACTGCTTTTGCCTCCATTAGATTTCCTAAACACTAGTGTTTAAAGGAACAGGTTAAAAAGAAAACCTTATGTGATTTTTTTATAATGTGTTTATTCTTTATCTTATCCCAGTGAATAAAATCTTGTCCATGGCTGAACCCCAAATAATATTCCTTTACGTGCTAAGTGGTATCTAGAAAGTGGGATAGGTTTAATAAATACCCTAATCCTAAAGTGTACCCTAAACCTAACCCATACCCTAACCCTAACGCGTACCCTAACCCTAACCAAAACCCTAACCCGAACAAGTATGCTAATCCTAACCCGTACCCTAAACCAATGCCTAACCCTAAAACTAACCCTAACCCTAACCCTAACCCTAACTCTAACCTACGCCGTACCCTCACCCGTACCCTAACCCGTACCCTAAGCCGTACCCTAACCCTAACCCTAACCCTAAACCATACGCTACGCCGTACCCTCACCCGTACCCTAACCCGTATCCTAAGCCGTACCCTAACCCTAACCCTAACTCTAAACTATACCCTACGCCGTAACCTCACCCGTACCCTAACCCGTACCCTGATCCGTACCCTAACCCTAACCCTAACCCTAACCCTAACCCATACCGTACGCCATAACCTAAGACGTACCCTAACCCGTATCCTAAGCCGTACCCTAACCCTAACCAATACCCTACGCAGTATCCTCACCCATACCCTCACCCGTACCCTAAGCCGTACCCTAACCCTAACCCTAACCCTAACCCTAACCCTAACCCCTACCCTATGCCATACCCTCACCTGTACCCTATCCCATAACCTAAGCCGTACCATAACCCTAACACTAACCCTAACCCTAACCCATAACCTACGCCGTACCCTCACCCGTACCCTAACCCGTATCCTAAGCCGTACCCTAACCCTAATCCTAACCCTATCCCTAACCCATAACCTACGCCGTATCCTCACCCGTACCCTAACACGTACCCTAAGACGTACCGTAACCCTAACCCTAACACTAACCCTAACCCTAACCCACACTCTACGCAGTACCCTCACCCGTACCCTCACCCGTACCCTAAGCCATACCCTAACCCTAACCCTAAGACTAACCCTAACCCTAACCCTAACCCTAAACTACCCTTGATTGCTTTTGCCTCTATTAGATTTCCTAAGCACTAGTGTTTTAAGGAACAGGTTAAAAAGAAAATCCTAATGTGATTTTTTTATAATGTGTTTATTCTTTATCTTATCCTAGTGACTAAAATCTTCTCCATGGCTGGATCCCTAATAATATCCCTTTACGTGCTAAGTGGTATCTAGAGAGTGGGATAGGTTTAATAAATACCCTAATCCTAACGCGTACCCTAACCCTAACCCAAAACCTAACCCTAACACGTATGCTAATCCTAACCCGTACCCTAAACCAATCCCTAACCCTAAAACTAACCGTAACCCTAACCCTAACCCTAACCCTTACCCTACGCCGTACCCTCACCCGTACCCTAACCCGTACCCTAAGACGTACCCTAAACCTAACCCTAACCCATACGCTACGCCGTACCCTCACCTGTACCCTAACCCGTATCCTAAGCCGTACCCTAAACTTAACCCTAACCCTAACCCTAACCCTAACCCATACCCTACGCCATACCCTAACCCGTACCCTAACCCGTATCCTAAGCCGTATCCTAACCCTAACCAATATCCTACGCAGTACCCTCACCCGTACCCTCACCCGTACCCTAAGCCTTACCCTAACCCCAACCCTAACCCTAACTCTAACCCTAACCCCTACCCTACGCCGTACCCTCACCCGTATCCTATCCCATACGCTAAGCCGTACCCTAACCCTAACAGTAACACTAACCCTAACCCTAACCCTAACCCATACCCTACGCCGTACCCTCACCCGTAACCTAACCCGTATCCTAAGCCGTACCCTAACCCTAACCCTAACCTATACACTACGCCGTACCCTCACCCGTACCCTAACCCGTACCCTAAGCCATACCCTAACTCTAACCCTAACCCTAACCCTAACCCTTACCCATACCCTGCGCCGTACCCTAACCCATACAATAACCTGTATCCTAAGACTTAACCTAACCCTAACCAATGACCTACACAGTACCCTCACCCGTACCTTAAGCCATACCCTAACCCTAACCCTAACACTAACCCTAACCCTAAACCCTACCCTATGCCTTACCCTCACCCATAACCTATCCCATACCCTAAGCTGTACCCTAACCCTAACACTAACCATAACCCTAACCCATAACCTACGCCGTACCCTCACCCGTACCCTAACCCGTATCCTAAGCCGTACCCTAACCCTAACACTAACCCTAACCCTAACCCTAACCCTAAACTACCCTTGACTGCTTTTGCCTCCATTAGATTTCCTAAGCACTAGTGTTTTAAGGAACAGGTTAAAAAGAAAATCCTAATGTGATTTTTTTATAATGTGTTTATTCTTTATCTTATCCTAGTGACGAAAATCTTCTCCATGGCTGGACCCTAAATAATATTCCTTTACGTGCTAAGTGGTATCTAGAGAGTGGGATAGGTTTAATAAATACCCTAATCCTAACGTGTACCCTAACCCTAGCCCACACCCTAACCCTAATGCGTACCCTAACCCTAACCCTAACCCTAACCCTAACCCTAACCCATACGCTACGCCGTACCCTCACCCGTACCCTAACCCTAACCCTAACCCTAACCTATACCCTACGCCGTACCCTCACCCGTACCCTAACCCGTACCCTAAGCCGTACCCTAACCCTAACCCTAACCCTAATCCTAAACCTAACCCATACCCTACGCCGTACCCTAACCCGTACCCTAACCCGTATCCTATGCCGTACCCTAACCCTAACCAATACCCTACGCAGTACCCTCACCAGTACCCTCACCCGTATCCTAAGCCCTACCCTAACCCTAACCCTAACCCTAACCCTAAACTACCCTTTACTGCTTTTGCCTCCATTAGATTTCCTAAACACTAGTGTTTTAAGGAACAGGTTAAAAAGAAAACCTTATGTGATTTTTTTATAATGTGTTTATTCTTTATCTTATCCTAGTGACTAAAATCTTCTCCATGGCTGAACCCCAAATAATATTCCTTTACGTGCTAAGTGGTATCTAGAGAGTGGGATAGGTTTAATAAATACCCTAATCCTAAAGTGTACCCTAAACCTAACCCATACCCTAACCCTAACGCGTACCCTAACCCTAACCAAAACCCTAACCCGAACACGTATGCTAATCCTAACCCGTACCCTAAACCAATCCCTAACCCTAAAACTAACCCTAACCCTAACCCTAACCCTAACCCATAAACTACACCGTACCCTCACCCGTACCCTAACCCGTATCCTAAGCCGTACCCTAACCCTAACCCTAACCCTAAACTATACCCTACGCCGTAACCTCACCCGTACCCTAACCCGTACCCTAAGCCGTACCCTAACCCTAACCCTAACCCTAACCCTAACCCTAACCCATACCGTACGCCATACCCTAACACGTACCCTAACCCGTATCCTAAGCCGTACCCTAACCCTAACCAATACCCTATGCTGTATCCTCACCCATACCCTCACCCGTACCCTAAGCCGTACCCTAACCCTAACCCTAACCCTAACCCTAAACCCTACCCTATGCCATACCCTCACCTGTACCCTATCTCATAACCTAAGCCGTACCCTAACCCTAACACTAACCCTAACCCTAACCCATAACCTACGCCGTAACCTCACCCGTACCCTAACACGTACCCTAAGACGTACCGTAACCCTAACCCTAACACTAACCCTAACCCTAACCCACACTCTACGCCGTACCCTAACCCGTACCCTAACACGTATCCTAAGCCATACCCTAACCCTAACCAATACCCTACGCAGTACCCTCACCCGTACACGCACTCGTACCCTAAGCCATACCCTAACCCTAACCCTAACCCTAACCTATACACTATGCCGTACCCTCACCCGTACCCTAACCCGTACCCTAAGCCGTACCCTAACTCTATCCCTAACCCTAACCCTTACCCATACCCTGCGTCGTACCCTAACCCATACAATAACCTGTATCCTAAGCCTTAACCTAACCCTAACCAATGACCTACACAGTACCCTCACCCGTACCCTAAGCCATACCCTAACCCTAACCCTAACACTAACCCTAACCCTAAACCCTACCCTATGCCGTACCCTCACCCATACCCTATCCCATACCCTAAGCCGTACCCTAACCCTAACACTAACCCTAACCCTAACCCTAACCCTAAACTACCCTTGACTGCTTTTGCCTCCATTAGATTTCCTAAGCACGAGTGTTTTAAGGAACAGGTTAAAAAGAAAATCCTAATGTGATTTTTTTATAATGTGTTTATTCTTTATCTTATCCTAGTGACGAAAATCTTCTCCATGGCTGGACCCTAAATAATATTCCTTTACGTGCTAAGTGGTATCTAGAGAGTGGGATAGGTTTAATAAATACCCTAACCCTAACGTGTACCCTAACCCTAACCCATACCCTAACCCTAATGCGTACCCTAACCCTAACCCAAACCCTAACCCTAACACGTACGCTAATTCTAACCTGTACCCTAAACCAAGCCCTAACCCTAAAACTAACCCTAACCCTAACCCATACGCTACGCCGTACCCTCACCCATACCCTAACCCGTATCCTAAGCCGTACCCTAACCCTAAAACTAACCCTAACCTCTACCCTATGCCGTTCCCTCACCCGTACCCTAACCCGTACCCAAAGCCTTACCCTAACCCTAACCCTAACCCTCACCCATACCCAACGCCGTAACCTAACACATATCCTAATCCGTATCCTAAGCCGTACCCTAACCCTAACCAATAACCTACGCAGTACCCTCACCAGTACCCTCACCCGTATCCTAAGCCCTACCCTAACCCTAACCCTAACCCTAACCCTAAACTACACTTTACTGCTTTTGCCTCCATTAGATTTCCTAAACACTAGTGTTTAAAGGAACAGGTTAAAAAGAAAACCTTATGTGATTTTTTTATAATGTGTTTATTCTTTATCTTATCCCAGTGAATAAAATCTTGTCCATGGCTGAACCCCAAATAATATTCCTTTACGTGCTAAGTGGTATCTAGAAAGTGGGATAGGTTTAATAAATACCCTAATCCTAAAGTGTACCCTAAACCTAACCCATACCCTAACCCTAACGCGTACCCTAACCCTAACCAAAACCCTAACCCGAACACGTATGCTAATCCTAACCCGTACCCTAAACCAATCCCTAACCCTAAAACTAACCCTAACCCTAACCCTAACCCTAACTCTAACCTACGCCGTACCCTCACCCGTACCCTAACCCGTACCCTAAGCCGTACCCTAACCCTAACACTAACCCTAAACCATACGCTACGCCGTACCCTCACCCGTACCCTAACCCGTAACCTAAGCCGTACCCTAACCCTAACCCTAACTCTAAACTATACCCTACGCCGTAACCTCACCCGTACCCTAACCCGTACCCTGAGCCGTACCCTAACCCTAACCCTAACCCTAACCCTAACCCATACCGTACGCCATAACCTAAGACGTACCCTAACCCGTATCCTAAGCCGTACCCTAACCCTAATCAATACCCTACGCAGTATCCTCACCCATACCCTCACCCGTACCCGAAGCCGTACCCTAACCCTAACCCTAACCCTAACCCTAACCCTAACCCCTACCCTATGCCATACCCTCACCTGTACCCTATCCCATAACCTAAGCCGTACCATAACCCTAACACTAACCCTAACCCTAACCCATAACCAACGCCGTACCCTCACCCGTACCCTAACCCGTATCCTAAGCCGTACCCTAACCCTAATCCTAACCCTATCCCTAACCCATAACCTACGCCGTATCCTCACCCGTACCCTAACACGTACCCTAAGACGTACCGTAACCCTAACCCTAACACTAACCCTAACCCTAACCCACACTCTACGCCGTACCCTAACCCGTACCCTAACACGTATCCTAAGCCGTACCCTAACCCTAACCAATACCCTACGCCGTACCCTCACCCGTACCCTATCCCATACCCTAAGCCGTACCCTAACCCTAACACTAACCCTAACCCTAACCCTAACCCTAAACTACCCTTGACTGCTTTTGCCTCTATTAGATTTCCTAAGCACTAGTGTTTTAAGGAACAGGTTAAAAAGAAAATCCTAATGTGATTTTTTTATAATGTGTTTATTCTTTATCTTATCCTAGTGACTAAAATCTTCTCCATGGCTGGATCCCTAATAATATCCCTTTACGTGCTAAGTGGTATCTAGAGAGTGGGATAGGTTTAATAAATACCCTAATCCTAACGTGTACCCTAACCCTAACCCATACCCTAACCCTAACGCGTACCCTAACCCTAACCCAAAACCTAACCCTAACACGTACGCTAATCCTAACCCGTACCCTAAACCAATCCCTAACCCTAAAACTAACCGTAACCCTAAACCTAACCCTAACCCTTACCCTACGCCGTACCCTCACCGTACCCTAACCCGTACCCTAAGACGTACCCTAAACCTAACCTTAACCCATACGCTACGCCGTACCCTCACCTGTACCCTAACCCGTATCCTAAGCCGTACCCTAAACTTAACCCTAACCCTAACCCTAAGCCTAACCCATACCCTACGCCATACCCTAACCCGTACCCTAACCCGTATCCTAAGCCGTATCCTAACCCTAACCAATACCCTACGCAGTACCCTCACCCGTACCCTCACCCATACCCTAAGCCTTACCCTAACCCCAACCCTAACCCTAACTCTAACCCTAACCCCTACCCTACGCCGTACCCTCACCCGTATCCTATCCCATACGCTAAGCCGTACCCTAACCCTAACAGTAACACTAACCCTAACCCTAACCCTAACCCATACCCTACGCCGTACCCTCACCCGTAACCTAACCCGTATCCTAAGCCGTACCCTAACCCTAACCCTAACTTATACACTACGCCGTACCCTCACCCGTACCCTAACCCGTACCCTAAGCCGTACCCTAACTCTAACCCTAACCCTAACCCTAACCCTTACCCATACCCTGCGCCGTACCCTAACCCATACAATAACCTGTATCCTAAGACTTAACCTAACCCTATCCAATGACCTACACAGTACCCTCACCCGTACCTTAAGCCATACCCTAACCGTAACCCTAACACTAACCCTAACCCTAAACCCTACCCTATGCCGTACCCTCACCCATAACCTATCCCATACCCTAAGCTGTACCCTAACCCTAACACTAACCCTAACCCTAACCCATAACCTACGCCGTACCCTCACCCGTACCCTAACCCGTATCCTAAGCCGTACCCTAACCCTAACACTAACCCTAACCCTAACCCTAACCCTAAACTACCCTTGACTGCTTTTGCCTCCATTAGATTTCCTAAGCACTAGTGTTTTAAGGAACAGGTTAAAAAGAAAATCCTAATGTGATTTTTTTATAATGTGTTTATTCTTTATCTTATCCTAGTGACGAAAATCTTCTCCATGGCTGGACCCTAAATAATATTCCTTTACGTGCTAAGTGGTATCTAGAGAGTGGGATAGGTTTAATAAATACCCTAATCCTAACGTGTACCCTAACCCTAGCCCACACCCTAACCCTAATGCGTACCCTAACCCTAACCCAAACCCTAACCCTAACACGTACGCTAATCCTAAACCGTACCATAAACCAATCCCTAACCCTAAAACTAACCCTAACCCTAACCCTAACCCTAACCCATACGCTACGCCGTACCCTCACCCATACCCTAACCCGTATCCTAAGCCGTACCCTAACCCTAACCAATACCCTACGCAGTACCCTCACCCGTACCCTCACCCGCACCCTAAGCCGTAACCTAACCCTAACCCTAACCCTAACCCTAACCCTAACCCTAACCCCTACCCTACGCCGTACCCTCACCCGTACCCTATCCCATACCCTAAGCCGTACCCTAACCCTAACACTAACCCTAACCCTAACCCTAACCCTAAACTACCCTTGACTGCTTTTGCCTCCATTAGATTTCCTAAGCACTAGTGTTTTAAGGAACAGGTTAAAAAGAAAATCCTAATGTGATTTTTTTATAATGTGTTTATTCTTTATCTTATCCTAGTGACTAAAATCTTCTCCATGGCTGGACCCCAAATAGTATTCCTTTACGTGCTAAGTGGTATCTAGAGAGTGGGATAGGTTTAATAAATACCCTAATCCTAACGTGTACCCTAACCCTAACCCATACCCTAACCCTAACGCGTACCCTAACCCTAACCCAAACCCTAACCCTAACACGTACGCTAATCCTAACCCGTACCCTAAACCAATCCCTAGCCCTAAAACTAACCATAACCCTAACCATAACCCTAACCCATACGCTACGCCGTACCCTCACCCGTACCCTAACCCGTATCCTAAGCCGTACCCTAACACTAACGCTAACCCTAACCTATACCCTACGCCGTACCCTCACCCGTACCCTCACCCGTACCCCAAGCCGTACCCTAACCCTAACCCTAACCCTAACCCTACGCCGTACCCTAACCCGTACCCTAACCCGTATCCTAAGCCGTACCCTAACCCTAACCAATACCCTACGCAGTAGCCTCACCCGTACCCTCACCCGTACCCTAAGCCGTACCCTAACCCTAACCCTAACCCTAACCCTAACCCTAACGCGTACCCTAACCCTAACCCAAAACCTAACCCTAACACGTATGCTAATCCTAACCCGTACCCTAAACCAATCCCTAACCCTAAAACTAACCCTAACCCTAACCCTAACCCTAACCCATACGCTACGCCGTACCCTCACCCGTACCCTAACCCTAACCCTAACCCTAACCTATACCCTACGCCGTACCCTCACCCGTACCCTAACCCGTACCCTAAGCCGTACCCTAACCCTAACCCTAACCCTAATCCTAAACCTAACCCATACCCTACGCCGTACCCTAACCCGTACCCTAACCCGTATCCTAAGCCGTACCCTAACCCTAACCAATACCCTACGCAGTACCCTCACCAGTACCCTCACCCGTATCCTAAGCCCTACCCTAACCCTAACCCTAACCCTAACCCTAAACTACCCTTTACTGCTTTTGCCTCCATTAGATTTCCTAAACACTAGTGTTTTAAGGAACAGGTTAAAAAGAAAACCTTATGTGATTTTTTTATAATGTGTTTATTCTTTATCTTATCCTAGTGACTAAAATCTTCTCCATGGCTGAACCCCAAATAATATTCCTTTACGTGCTAAGTGGTATCTAGAGAGTGGGATAGGTTTAATAAATACCCTAAACCTAAAGTGTACCCTAAACCTAACCCATACCCTAACCCTAACGCGTACCCTAACCCTAACCAAAACCCTAACCCGAACACGTATGCTAATCCTAATCCGTACCCTAAACCAATCCCTAACCCTAACCCTAACACTAACCCTAACCCTAACCCTAATCCATACCGTACACCATACCCTAACACGTACCCTAACCCGTATCCTAAGCCGTACCCTAACCCTAACCAATACCCTATGCTGTATCCTCACCCATACCCTCACCCGTACCCTAAGCCGTACCCTAACCCTAACCCTAACCCTAACCCTAAACCCTACCCTATGCCATACCCTCACCTGTACCCTATCCCATAACCTAAGCCGTACCATAACCCTAACACTAACCCTAACCCTAACCCATAACCTACGCCGTACCCTCACCCGTACCCTAACACGTACCCTAAGACGTACCGTAACCCTAACCCTAACACTAACCCTAACCCTAACCCACACTCTACGCCGTACCCTAACCCGTACCCTAACACGTATCCTAAGCCATACCCTAACCCTAACCAATACCCTACGCAGTACCCTCACCCGTACACTCATTCGTACCCTAAGCCATACCCTAACCCTAACCCTAACCCTAACCCTAACCCCTACCCTACGCCGTACCCTCACCCGTACCCTATCCCATACCCTAAGCCGTACCCTAAACCTAACACTAACCCTAACCCTAACCCTAACCCTAAACTACCCTTGATTGCTTTTGCCTCTATTAGATTTCCTAAGCACTAGTGTTTTAAGGAACAGGTTAAAAAGAAAATCCTAATGTGATTTTTTTATAATGTGTTTATTCTTTATATTATCCTAGTGACTAAAATCTTCTCCATGGCTGGATCCCTACTAATATTCCTTTACGTGCTAAGTGGTATCTAGAGAGTGGGATAGGTTTAATAAATACCCTAATCCTAACGTGTACCCTAACCCTAACCTATACCCTAACCCTAACGCGTACCCTAACCCTAACCCAAAACCTAATCCTAACACGTACGCTAATCCTAACCCGTACCCTAAACCAATCCCTAACCCTAAAACTAACCCTAACCCAAACCTAACCCTAACCCTTACGCTACGCCGTACCCTCACCCGTACCCTAACCCGTATCCTAAGCCGTACCCTAACCCTAACCCTAACCCTAACCCTAACCCTAACCCATACCCTACGCCATACCCTAACCCGTACCCTAACCCGTATCCTAAGCCGTATCCTAACCCTAACCAATACCCTACGCAGTACCCTCACCCGTACCCTCACCCGTACCCTAAGCCGTACCCTAACCCCAACCCGAACCCTAACTCTAACCCTAACCCCTACCCTACGCCGTACCCTCACCCGTACCCTATCCCATACGCTAAGCCGTACCCTAACCCTAACACTAACACTAACCCTAACCCTAACCCTAACCCTAACCCATACCCTACGCCGTACCCTCACCCGTAACCTAACCCGTACCCTAAGCCGTACCCTAACCCTAACCCTAACCTATACACTATGCCGTACCCTCACCCGTACCCTAACCCGTACCCTAAGCCGTACCCTAACTCTATCCCTAACCCTAACCCTTACCCATACCCTGCGCCGTAACCTAACCCATACAATAACCTGTATCCTAAGCCTTAACCTAACCCTAACCAATGACCTACACAGTACCCTCACCCGTACCCTAAGCCATACCCTAACCCTAACCCTAACACTAACCCTAACCCTAAACCCTACCCTATGCCGTACCCTCACCCATACCCTATCCCATACCCTAAGCCGTACCCTAACCCTAACACTAACCCTAACCCTAACCCTAACCCTAAACTACCCTTGACTGCTTTTGCCTCCATTAGATTTCCTAAGCACGAGTGTTTTAAGGAACAGGTTAAAAAGAAAATCCTAATGTGATTTTTTTATAATGTGTTTATTCTTTATCTTATCCTAGTGACGAAAATCTTCTCCATGGCTGGACCCTAAATAATATTCCTTTACGTGCTAAGTGGTATCTAGAGAGTGGGATAGGTTTAATAAATACCCTAATCCTAACGTGTACCCTAACACTAACCCATACCCTAACCCTAATGCGTACCCTAACCCTAACCCAAACCCTAACCCTAACACGTACGCTAATCCTAACCTGTACCCTAAACCAAGCCCTAACCCTAAAACTAACCCTAACCCTAACCCATACGCTACGCCGTACCCTAACCCATACCCTAACCCGTATCCTAAGCCGTACCCTAACCCTAAAACTAACCCTAACCTCTACCCTATGCCGTACCCTCACCCGTACCCTAACCCGTACCCAAAGCCTTACCCTAACCCTAACCCTAACCCTCACCCATACCCAACGCCGTAACCTAACCCATATCCTAACCCGTATCCTAAGCCGTACCCTAACCCTAACCAATAACCTACGCAGTACCCTCACCAGTACCCTCACCCGTATCCTAAGCCCTACCCTAACCCTAACCCTAACCCTAACCCTAAACTACACTTTACTGCTTTTGCCTCCATTAGATTTCCTAAACACTAGTGTTTAAAGGAACAGGTTAAAAAGAAAACCTTATGTGATTTTTTTATAATGTGTTTATTCTTTATCTTATCCCAGTGAATAAAATCTTGTCCATGGCTGAACCCCAAATAATATTCCTTTACGTGCTAAGTGGTATCTAGAAAGTGGGATAGGTTTAATAAATACCCTAATCCTAAAGTGTACCCTAAACCTAACCCATACCCTAACCCTAACGCGTACCCTAACCCTAACCAAAACCCTAACCCGAACAAGTATGCTAATCCTAACCCGTACCCTAAACCAATCCCTAACCCTAAAACTAACCCTAACCCTAACCCTAACCCTAACTCTAACCTACGCCGTACCCTCACCCGTACCCTAACCCGTACCCTAAGCCGTACCCTAACCCTAACCCTAACCCTAAACCATACGCTACGCCGTACCCTCACCCGTACCCTAACCCGTATCCTAAGCCGTACCCTAACCCTAACCCTAACCCTAAACTATACCCTACGCCGTAACCTCACCCGTACCCTAACCCGTAACCTAAGCCGTACCCTAACCCTAACACTAACCCTAACCCTAACCCTAACCCATACCGTACACCATACCCTAACACGTACCCTAACCCGTATCCTAAGCCGTACCCTAACCCTAACCAATACCCTATGCTGTATCCTCACCCATACCCTCACCCGTACCCTAAGCCGTACCCTAACCCTAACCCTAACCCTAACCCTAAACCCTACCCTATGCCATACCCTCACCTGTACCCTATCCCATAACCTAAGCCGTACCATAACCCTAACACTAACCCTAACCCTAACCCATAACCTACGCCGTACCCTCACCCGTACCCTAACACGTATCCTAAGACGTACCGTAACCCTAACCCTAACACTAACCCTAACCCTAACCCACACTCTACGCCGTACCCTAACCCGTACCCTAACACGTATCCTAAGCCATACCCTAACCCTAACCAATACCCTACGCAGTACCCTCACCCGTACACTCACTCGTACCCTAAGCCATACCCTAACCCTAACCCTAACCCTAACCCTAACCCCTACCCTACGCCGTACCCTCACCCGTACCCTATCCCATACCCTAAGCCGTACACTAAACCTAACACTAACCCTAACCCTAACCCTAACCCTAAACTACCCTTGATTGCTTTTGCCTCTATTAGATTTCCTAAGCACTAGTGTTTTAAGGAACAGGTTAAAAAGAAAATCCTAATGTGATTTTTTTATAATGTGTTTATTCTTTATCTTATCCTAGTGACTAAAATCTTCTCCATGGCTGGATCCCTACTAATACTCCTTTACGTGCTAAGTGGTATCTAGAGAGTGGGATAGGTTTAATAAATACCCTAATCCTAACGTGTACCCTAACCCTAACCTATACCCTAACCCTAACGCGTACCCTAACCCTAACCCAAAACCTAATCCTAACACGTACGCTAATCCTAACCCGTACCCTAAACCAATCCCTAACCCTAAAACTAACCCTAACCCAAACCTAACCCTAACCCTTACGCTACGCCGTACCCTCACCCGTACCCTAACCCGTATCCTAAGCCGTACCCTAACCCTAACCCTAACCCTAACCCTAACCCTAACCCATACCCTACGCCATACCCTAACCCGTACCCTAACCCGTATCCTAAGCCGTATCCTAACCCTAACCAATACCCTACGCAGTACCCTCACCCGTACCCTCACCCGTACCCTAAGCCGTACCCTAACCCCAACCCGAACCCTAACTCTAACCCTAACCCCTACCCTACGCCGTACCCTCACCCGTACCCTATCCCATACGCTAAGCCGTACCCTAACCCTAACACTAACACTAACCCTAACCCTAACCCTAACCCTAACCCATACCCTACGCCGTACCCTCACCCGTAACCTAACCCGTACCCTAAGCCGTACCCTAACCCTAACCCTAACCTATACACTATGCCGTACCCTCACCCGTACCCTAACCCGTACCCTAAGCCGTACCCTAACTCTATCCCTAACCCTAACCCTTACCCATACCCTGCGCCGTAACCTAACCCATACAATAACCTGTATCCTAAGCCTTAACCTAACCCTAACCAATGACCTACACAGTACCCTCACCCGTACCCTAAGCCATACCCTAACCCTAACCCTAACACTAACCCTAACCCTAAACCCTACCCTATGCCGTACCCTCACCCATACCCTATCCCATACCCTAAGCCGTACCCTAACCCTAACACTAACCCTAACCCTAACCCTAACCCTAAACTACCCTTGACTGCTTTTGCCTCCATTAGATTTCCTAAGCACGAGTGTTTTAAGGAACAGGTTAAAAAGAAAATCCTAATGTGATTTTTTTATAATGTGTTTATTCTTTATCTTATCCTAGTGACGAAAATCTTCTCCATGGCTGGACCCTAAATAATATTCCTTTACGTGCTAAGTGGTATCTAGAGAGTGGGATAGGTTTAATAAATACCCTAATCCTAACGTGTACCCTAACCCTAACCCATACCCTAACCCTAATGCGTACCCTAACCCTAACCCAAACCCTAACCCTAACACGTACGCTAATCCTAACCTGTACCCTAAACCAAGCCCTAACCCTAAAACTAACCCTAACCCTAACCCATACGCTACGCCGTACCCTCACCCATACCCTAACCCGTATCCTAAGCCGTACCCTAACCCTAAAACTAACCCTAACCTCTACCCTATGCCGTACCCTCACCCGTACCCTAACCCGTACCCAAAGCCTTACCCTAACCCTAACCCTAACCCTCACCCATACCCAACGCCGTAACCTAACCCATATCCTAACCCGTATCCTAAGCCGTACCCTAACCCTAACCAATAACCTACGCAGTACCCTCACCAGTACCCTCACCCGTATCCTAAGCCCTACCCTAACCCTAACCCTAACCCTAACCCTAAACTACACTTTACTGCTTTTGCCTCCATTAGATTTCCTAAACACTAGTGTTTAAAGGAACAGGTTAAAAAGAAAACCTTATGTGATTTTTTTATAATGTGTTTATTCTTTATCTTATCCCAGTGAATAAAATCTTGTCCATGGCTGAACCCCAAATAATATTCCTTTACGTGCTAAGTGGTATCTAGAAAGTGGGATAGGTTTAATAAATACCCTAATCCTAAAGTGTACCCTAAACCTAACCCATACCCTAACCCTAACGCGTACCCTAACCCTAACCAAAACCCTAACCCGAACAAGTATGCTAATCCTAACCCGTACCCTAAACCAATCCCTAACCCTAAAACTAACCCTAACCCTAACCCTAACCCTAACTCTAACCTACGCCGTACCCTCACCCGTACCCTAACCCGTACCCTAAGCCGTACCCTAACCCTAACCCTAACCCTAAACCATACGCTACGCCGTACCCTCACTCGTACCCTAACCCGTATCCTAAGCCGTACCCTAACCCTAACCCTAACTCTAAACTATACCCTACGCCGTAACCTCACCCGTACCCTAACCCGTACCCTGAGCCGTACCCTAACCCTAACCCTAACCGTAACCCTAACCCATACCGTACGCCATAACCTAAGACGTACCCTAACCCGTATCCTAAGCCGTACCCTAACCCTAACCAATACCCTACGCAGTATCCTCACCCATACCCTCACCCGTACCCTAAGCCGTACCCTAACCCTAACCCTAACCCTAACCCTAACCCTAAACCCTACCCTATGCCATACCCTCACCTGTACCCTATCCCATAACCTAAGCCGTACCATAACCCTAACACTAACCCTAACCCTAACCCATAACCTACGCCGTACCCTCACCCGTACCCTAACCCGTATCCTAAGCTGTATCCTAACCCTAATCCTAACCCTATCCCTAACCCATAACCTACGCCGTATCCTCACCCGTACCCTAACACGTACCCTAAGACGTACCGTAACCCTAACCCTAACACTAACCCTAACCCTAACCCACACTCTACGCCGTACCCTAACCCGTACCCTAACACGTATCCTAAGCCGTACCCTAACCCTAACCAATACCCTACGCAGTACCCTCACCCGTACCCTCACCCGTACCCTAAGCCATACCCTAACCCTAACCCTAAGACTAACCCTAACACTAACCCTAACCCTAAACTACCCTTGATTGCTTTTGCCTCTATTAGATTTCCTAAGCACTAGTGTTTTAAGGAACAGGTTAAAAAGAAAATCCTAATGTGATTTTTTTATAATGTGTTTATTCTTTATCTTATCCTAGTGACTAAAATCTTCTCCATGGCTGGATCCCTAATAATATCCCTTTACGTGCTAAGTGGTATCTAGAGAGTGGGATAGGTTTAATAAATACCCTAATCCTAACGTGTACCCTAACCCTAACCCATACCCTAACCCTAACGCGTACCCTAACCCTAACCCAAAACCTAACCCTAACACGTACGCTAATCCTAACCCGTACCCTAAACCAATCCCTAACCCTAAAACTAACCGTAACCCTAACCCTAACCCTAACCCTTACCCTACGCCGTACCCTCACCCGTACCCTAACCCGTACCCTAAGACGTACCCTAAACCTAACCCTAACCCATACGCTACGCCGTACCCTCACCTGTACCCTAACCCGTATCCTAAGCCGTACCCTAAACTTAACCCTAACCCTAACCCTAACCCTAACCCATACCCTACGCCATACCCTAACCCGTACCCTAACCCGTATCCTAAGCCGTATCCTAACCCTAACCAATATCCTACGCAGTACCCTCACCCGTACCCTCACCCGTACCCTAAGCCTTACCCTAACCCCAACCCTAACCCTAACTCTAACCCTAACCCCTACCCTACGCCGTACCCTCACCCGTATCCTATCCCATACGCTAAGCCGTACCCTAACCCTAACAGTAACACTAACCCTAACCCTAACCCTAACCCATACCCTACGCCGTACCCTCACCCGTAACCTAACCCGTATCCTAAGCCGTACCCTAACCCTAACCCTAACCTATACACTACGCCGTACCCTCACCCGTACCCTAACCCGTACCCTAAGCCGTACCCTAACTCTAACCCTAACCCTAACCCTAACCCTTACCCATACCCTGCGCCGTACCCTAACCCATACAATAACCTGTATCCTAAGACTTAACCTAACCCTAACCAATGACCTACACAGTACCCTCACCCGTACCTTAAGCCATACCCTAACCCTAACCCTAACACTAACCCTAACCCTAAACCCTACCCTATGCCATACCCTCACCCATAACCTATCCCATACCCTAAGCTGTACCCTAACCCTAACACTAACCCTAACCCTAACCCATAACCTACGCCGTACCCTCACCCGTACCCTAACCCGTATCCTAAGCCCTACCCTAACCCTAACACTAACCCTAACCCTAACCCTAACCCTAAACTACCCTTGACTGCTTTTGCCTCCATTAGATTTCCTAAGCACGAGTGTTTTAAGGAACAGGTTAAAAAGAAAATCCTAATGTGATTTTTTTATAATGTGTTTATTCTTTATCTTATCCTAGTGACAAAAATCTTCTCCATGGCTGGACCCTAAATAATATTCCTTTACGTGCTAAGTGGTATCTAGAGAGTGGGATAGGTTTAATAAATACCCTAATCCTAACGTGTACCCTAACCCTAACCCATACCCTAACCCTAATGCGTACCCTAACCCTAACCCAAACCCTAACCCTAACACGTACGCTAATCCTAACCTGTACCCTAAACCAAGCCCTAACCCTAAAACTAACCCTAACCCTAACCCATACGCTACGCCGTACCCTCACCCATACCCTAACCCGTATCCTAAGCCGTACCCTAACCCTAAAACTAACCCTAACCTCTACCCTATGCCGTACCCTCACCCGTACCCTAACCCGTACCCAAAGCCTTACCCTAACCCTAACCCTAACCCTCACCCATACCCAACGCCGTAACCTAACCCATATCCTAACCCGTATCCTAAGCCGTACCCTAACCGTAACCAATAACCTACGCAGTACCCTCACCAGTACCCTCACCCGTATCCTAAGCCCTACCCTAACCCTAACCCTAACCCTAACCCTAAACTACACTTTACTGCTTTTGCCTCCATTAGATTTCCTAAACACTAGTGTTTAAAGGAACAGGTTAAAAAGAAAATCTTATGTGATTTTTTTTTAATGTGTTTATTCTTTATCTTATCCCAGTGAATAAAATCTTGTCCATGGCTGAACCCCAAATAATATTCCTTTACGTGCTAAGTGGTATCTAGAAAGTGGGATAGGTTTAATAAATACCCTAATCCTAAAGTGTACCCTAAACCTAACCCATACCCTAACCCTAACGCGTACCCTAACCCTAACCAAAACCCTAACCCGAACAAGTATGCTAATCCTAACCCGTACCCTAAACCAATCCCTAACCCTAAAACTAACCCTAACCCTAACCCTAACCCTAACTCTAACCTACGCCGTACCCTCACCCGTACCCTAACCCGTACCCTAAGCCGTACCCTAACCCTAACCCTAACCCTAAACCATACGCTACGCCGTACCCTCACCCGTACCCTAACCCGTATCCTAAGCCGTACCCTAACCCTAACCCTAACTCTAAACTATACCCTACGCCGTAACCTCACCCGTACCCTAACCCGTACCCTGAGCCGTACCCTAACCCTAACCCTAACCGTAACCCTAACCCATACCGTACGCCATAACCTAAGACGTACCCTAACCCGTATCCTAAGCCGTACCCTAACCCTAACCAATACCCTACGCAGTATCCTCACCCATACCCTCACCCGTACCCTAAGCCGTACCCTAACCCTAACCCTAACCCTAACCCTAACCCTAAACCCTACCCTATGCCATACCCTCACCTGTACCCTATCCCATAACCTAAGCGGTACCATAACCCTAACACTAACCCTAACCCTAACCCATAACCTACGCCGTACCCTCACCCGTACCCTAACCCGTATCCTAAGCCGTACCCTAACCCTAATCCTAACCCTATCCCTAACCCATAACCTACGCCGTATCCTCACCCGTACCCTAACACGTACCCTAAGACGTACCGTAACCCTAACCCTAACACTAACCCTAAACCTAACCCACACTCTACGCCGTACCCTAACCCGTACCCTAACACGTATCCTAAGCCGTACCCTAACCCTAACCAATACCCTACGCAGTACCCTCACCCGTACCCTCACCCGTACCCTAAGCCATACCCTAACCCTAACCCTAAGACTAACCCTAACCCTAACCCTAACCCTAAACTACCCTTGATTGCTTTTGCCTCTATTAGATTTCCTAAGCACTAGTGTTTTAAGGAACAGGTTAAAAAGAAAATCCTAATGTGATTTTTTTATAATGTGTTTATTCTTTATCTTATCCTAGTGACTAAAATCTTCTCCATGGCTGGATCCCTAATAATATCCCTTTACGTGCTAAGTGGTATCTAGAGAGTGGGATAGGTTTAATAAATACCCTAATCCTAACGTGTACCCTAACCCTAACCCATACCCTAACCCTAACGCGTACCCTAACCCTAACCCAAAACCTAACCCTAACACGTACGCTAATCCTAACCCGTACCCTAAACCAATCCCTAACCCTAAAACTAACCGTAACCCTAACCCTAACCCTAACCCTTACCCTACGCCGTACCCTCACCCGTACCCTAACCCGTACCCTAAGACGTACCCTAAACCTAACCCTAACCCATACGCTACGCCGTACCCTCACCTGTACCCTAACCCGTATCCTAAGCCGTACCCTAAACTTAACCCTAACCCTAACCCTAACCCTAACCCATACCCTACGCCATACCCTAACCCGTACCCTAACCCGTATCCTAAGCCGTATCCTAACCCTAACCAATATCCTACGCAGTACCCTCACCCGTACCCTCACCCGTACCCTAAGCCTTACCCTAACCCCAACCCTAACCCTAACTCTAACCCTAACCCCTACCCTACGCCGTACCCTCACCCGTATCCTATCCCATACGCTAAGCCGTACCCTAACCCTAACAGTAACACTAACCCTAACCCTAACCCTAACCCATACCCTACGCCGTACCCTCACCCGTAACCTAACCCGTATCCTAAGCCGTACCCTAACCCTAACCCTAACCTATACACTACGCCGTACCCTCACCCGTACCCTAACCCGTACCCTAAGCCGTACCCTAACTCTAACCCTAACCCTAACCCTAACCCTTACCCATACCCTGCGCCGTACCCTAACCCATACAATAACCTGTATCCTAAGACTTAACCTAACCCTAACCAATGACCTACACAGTACCCTCACCCGTACCTTAAGCCATACCCTAACCCTAACCCTAACACTAACCCTAACCCTAAACCCTACCCTATGCCATACCCTCACCCATAACCTATCCCATACCCTAAGCTGTACCCTAACCCTAACACTAACCCTAACCCTAACCCATAACCTACGCCGTACCCTCACCCGTACCCTAACCCGTATCCTAAGCCCTACCCTAACCCTAACACTAACCCTAACCCTAACCCTAACCCTAAACTACCCTTGACTGCTTTTGCCTCCATTAGATTTCCTAAGCACGAGTGTTTTAAGGAACAGGTTAAAAAGAAAATCCTAATGTGATTTTTTTATAATGTGTTTATTCTTTATCTTATCCTAGTGACAAAAATCTTCTCCATGGCTGGACCCTAAATAATATTCCTTTACGTGCTAAGTGGTATCTAGAGAGTGGGATAGGTTTAATAAATACCCTAATCCTAACGTGTACCCTAACCCTAACCCATACCCTAACCCTAATGCGTACCCTAACCCTAACCCAAACCCTAACCCTAACACGTACGCTAATCCTAACCTGTACCCTAAACCAAGCCCTAACCCTAAAACTAACCCTAACCCTAACCCATACGCTACGCCGTACCCTCACCCATACCCTAACCCGTATCCTAAGCCGTACCCTAACCCTAAAACTAACCCTAACCTCTACCCTATGCCGTACCCTCACCCGTACCCTAACCCGTACCCAAAGCCTTACCCTAACCCTAACCCTAACCCTCACCCATAGCCAACGCCGTAACCTAACCCATATCCTAACCCGTATCCTAAGCCGTACCCTAACCCTAACCAATAACCTACGCAGTACCCTCACCAGTACCCTCACCCGTATCCTAAGCCCTACCCTAACCCTAACCCTAACCCTAACCCTAAACTACACTTTACTGCTTTTGCCTCCATTAGATTTCCTAAACACTAGTGTTTAAAGGAACAGGTTAAAAAGAAAACCTTATGTGATTTTTTTTTAATGTGTTTATTCTTTATCTTATCCCAGTGAATAAAATCTTGTCCATGGCTGAACCCCAAATAATATTCCTTTACGTGCTAAGTGGTATCTAGAAAGTGGGATAGGTTTAATAAATACCCTAATCCTAAAGTGTACCCTAAACCTAACCCATACCCTAACCCTAACGCGTACCCTAACCCTAACCAAAACCCTAACCCGAACAAGTATGCTAATCCTAACCCGTACCCTAAACCAATCCCTAACCCTAAAACTAACCCTAACCCTAACCCTAACCCTAACTCTAACCTACGCCGTACCCTCACCCGTACCCTAACCCGTACCCTAAGCCGTACCCTAACCCTAACCCTAACCCTAAACCATACGCTACGCCGTACCCTCACCCGTACCCTAACCCGTATCCTAAGCCGTACCCTAACCCTAACCCTAACTCTAAACTATACCCTACGCCGTAACCTCACCCGTACCCTAACCCGTACCCTGAGCCGTACCCTAACCCTAACCCTAACCGTAACCCTAACCCATACCGTACGCCATAACCTAAGACGTACCCTAACCCGTATCCTAAGCCGTACCCTAACCCTAACCAATACCCTACGCAGTATCCTCACCCATACCCTCACCCGTACCCTAAGCCGTACCCTAACCCTAACCCTAACCCTAACCCTAACCCTAAACCCTACCCTATGCCATACCCTCACCTGTACCCTATCCCATAACCTAAGCGGTACCATAACCCTAACACTAACCCTAACCCTAACCCATAACCTACGCCGTACCCTCACCCGTACCCTAACCCGTATCCTAAGCCGTACCCTAACCCTAATCCTAACCCTATCCCTAACCCATAACCTACGCCGTATCCTCACCCGTACCCTAACACGTACCCTAAGACGTACCGTAACCCTAACCCTAACACTAACCCTAAACCTAACCCACACTCTACGCCGTACCCTAACCCGTACCCTAACACGTATCCTAAGCCGTACCCTAACCCTAACCAATACCCTACGCAGTACCCTCACCCGTACCCTCACCCGTACCCTAAGCCATACCCTAACCCTAACCCTAAGACTAACCCTAACCCTAACCCTAACCCTAAACTACCCTTGATTGCTTTTGCCTCTATTAGATTTCCTAAGCACTAGTGTTTTAAGGAACAGGTTAAAAAGAAAATCCTAATGTGATTTTTTTATAATGTGTTTATTCTTTATCTTATCCTAGTGACTAAAATCTTCTCCATGGCTGGATCCCTAATAATATCCCTTTACGTGCTAAGTGGTATCTAGAGAGTGGGATAGGTTTAATAAATACCCTAATCCTAACGTGTACCCTAACCCTAACCCATACCCTAACCCTAACGCGTACCCTAACCCTAACCCAAAACCTAACCCTAACACGTACGCTAATCCTAACCCGTACCCTAAACCAATCCCTAACCCTAAAACTAACCGTAACCCTAACCCTAACCCTAACCCTTACCCTACGCCGTACCCTCACCCGTACCCTAACCCGTACCCTAAGACGTACCCTAAACCTAACCCTAACCCATACGCTACGCCGTACCCTCACCTGTACCCTAACCCGTATCCTAAGCCGTACCCTAAACTTAACCCTAACCCTAACCCTAACCCTAACCCATACCCTACGCCATACCCTAACCCGTACCCTAACCCGTATCCTAAGCCGTATCCTAACCCTAACCAATATCCTACGCAGTACCCTCACCCGTACCCTCACCCGTACCCTAAGCCTTACCCTAACCCCAACCCTAACCCTAACTCTAACCCTAACCCCTACCCTACGCCGTACCCTCACCCGTATCCTATCCCATACGCTAAGCCGTACCCTAACCCTAACAGTAACACTAACCCTAACCCTAACCCTAACCCATACCCTACGCCGTACCCTCACCCGTAACCTAACCCGTATCCTAAGCCGTACCCTAACCCTAACCCTAACCTATACACTACGCCGTACCCTCACCCGTACCCTAACCCGTACCCTAAGCCGTACCCTAACTCTAACCCTAACCCTAACCCTAACCCTTACCCATACCCTGCGCCGTACCCTAACCCATACAATAACCTGTATCCTAAGACTTAACCTAACCCTAACCAATGACCTACACAGTACCCTCACCCGTACCTTAAGCCATACCCTAACCCTAACCCTAACACTAACCCTAACCCTAAACCCTACCCTATGCCATACCCTCACCCATAACCTATCCCATACCCTAAGCTGTACCCTAACCCTAACACTAACCCTAACCCTAACCCATAACCTACGCCGTACCCTCACCCGTACCCTAACCCGTATCCTAAGCCCTACCCTAACCCTAACACTAACCCTAACCCTAACCCTAACCCTAAACTACCCTTGACTGCTTTTGCCTCCATTAGATTTCCTAAGCACGAGTGTTTTAAGGAACAGGTTAAAAAGAAAATCCTAATGTGATTTTTTTATAATGTGTTTATTCTTTATCTTATCCTAGTGACAAAAATCTTCTCCATGGCTGGACCCTAAATAATATTCCTTTACGTGCTAAGTGGTATCTAGAGAGTGGGATAGGTTTAATAAATACCCTAATCCTAACGTGTACCCTAACCCTAACCCATACCCTAACCCTAATGCGTACCCTAACCCTAACCCAAACCCTAACCCTAACACGTACGCTAATCCTAACCTGTACCCTAAACCAAGCCCTAACCCTAAAACTAACCCTAACCCTAACCCATACGCTACGCCGTACCCTCACCCATACCCTAACCCGTATCCTAAGCCGTACCCTAACCCTAAAACTAACCCTAACCTCTACCCTATGCCGTACCCTCACCCGTACCCTAACCCGTACCCAAAGCCTTACCCTAACCCTAACCCTAACCCTCACCCATACCCAACGCCGTAACCTAACCCATATCCTAACCCGTATCCTAAGCCGTACCCTAACCCTAACCAATAACCTACGCAGTACCCTCACCAGTACCCTCACCCGTATCCTAAGCCCTACCCTAACCCTAACCCTAACCCTAACCCTAAACTACACTTTACTGCTTTTGCCTCCATTAGATTTCCTAAACACTAGTGTTTAAAGGAACAGGTTAAAAAGAAAACCTTATGTGATTTTTTTTTAATGTGTTTATTCTTTATCTTATCCCAGTGAATAAAATCTTGTCCATGGCTGAACCCCAAATAATATTCCTTTACGTGCTAAGTGGTATCTAGAAAGTGGGATAGGTTTAATAAATACCCTAATCCTAAAGTGTACCCTAAACCTAACCCATACCCTAACCCTAACGCGTACCCTAACCCTAACCAAAACCCTAACCCGAACAAGTATGCTAATCCTAACCCGTACCCTAAACCAATGCCTAACCCTAAAACTAACCCTAACCCTAACCCTAACCCTAACTCTAACCTACGCCGTACCCTCACCCGTACCCTAACCCGTACCCTAAGCCGTACCCTAACCCTAACCCTAACCCTAAACCATACGCTACGCCGTACCCTCACCCGTACCCTAACCCGTATCCTAAGCCGTACCCTAACCCTAACCCTAACTCTAAACTATACCCTACGCCGTAACCTCACCCGTACCCTAACCCGTACCCTGAGCCGTACCCTAACCCTAATCCTAACCCTAACCCTAACCCATACCGTACGCCATAACCTAAGACGTACCCTAACCCGTATCCTAAGCCGTACCCTAACCCTAACCAATACCCTACGCAGTATCCTCACCCATACCCTCACCCGTACCCTAAGCCGTACCCTAACCCTAACCCTAACCCTAACCCTAACCCTAACCCCTACCCTATGCCATACCCTCACCTGTACCCTATCCCATAACCTAAGCCGTACCATAACCCTAACACTAACCCTAACCCTAACCCATAACCTACGCCGTACCCTCACCCGTACCCTAACCCGTATCCTAAGCCGTACCCTAACCCTAATCCTAACCCTATCCCTAACCCATAACCTACGCCGTATCCTCACCCGTACCCTAACACGTACCCTAAGACGTACCGTAACCCTAACCCTAACACTAACCCTAACCCTAACCCACACTCTACGCCGTACCCTAACCCGTACCCTAACACGTATCCTAAGCCGTACCCTAACCCTAACCAATACCCTACGCAGTACCCTCACCCGTACCCTCACCCGTACCCTAAGCCATACCCTAACCCTAACCCTAAGACTAACCCTAACCCTAACCCTAACCCTAAACTACCCTTGATTGCTTTTGCCTCTATTAGATTTCCTAAGCACTAGTGTTTTAAGGAACAGGTTAAAAAGAAAATCCTAATGTGATTTTTTTATAATGTGTTTATTCTTTATCTTATCCTAGTGACTAAAATCTTCTCCATGGCTGGATCCCTAATAATATCCCTTTACGTGCTAAGTGGTATCTAGAGAGTGGGATAGGTTTAATAAATACCCTAATCCTAACGTGTACCCTAACCCTAACCCATACCCTAACCCTAACGCGTACCCTAACACTAACCCAAAACCTAACCCTAACACGTACGCTAATCCTAACCCGTACCCTAAACCAATCCCTAACCCTAAAACTAACCGTAACCCTAACCCTAACCCTAACCCTTACCCTACGCCGTACCCTCACCCGTACCCTAACCCGTACCCTAAGACGTACCCTAAACCTAACCCTAACCCATACGCTACGCCGTACCCTCACCTGTACCCTAACCGGTATCCTAAGCCGTACCCTAAACTTAACCCTAACCCTAACCCTAACCCTAACCCATACCCTACGCCATACCCTAACCCGTACCCTAACCCGTATCCTAAGCCGTATCCTAACCCTAACCAATATCCTACGCAGTACCCTCACCCGTACCCTCACCCGTACCCTAAGCCTTACCCTAACCCCAACCCTAACCCTAACTCTAACCCTAACCCCTACCCTACGCCGTACCCTCACCCGTATCCTATCCCATACGTTAAGCCGTACCCTAACCCTAACAGTAACACTAACCCTAACCCTAACCCTAACCCATACCCTACGCCGTACCCTCACCCGTAACCTAACCCGTATCCTAAGCCGTACCCTAACCCTAACCCTAACCTATACACTACGCCGTACCCTCACCCGTACCCTAACCCGTACCCTAAGCCATACCCTAACTCTAACCCTAACCCTAACCCTAACCCTTACCCATACCCTGCGCCGTACCCTAACCCATACAATAACCTGTATCCTAAGACTTAACCTAACCCTAACCAATGACCTACACAGTACCCTCACCCGTACCTTAAGCCATACCCTAACCCTAACCCTAACACTAACCCTAACCCTAAACCCTACCCTATGCCTTACCCCTCACCCATAACCTATCCCATACCCTAAGCTGTACCCTAACCCTAACACTAACCCTAACCCTAACCCATAACCTACGCCGTACCCTCACCCGTACCCTAACCCGTATCCTAAGCCGTACCCTAACCCTAAAACTAACCCTAACCCTAACCCTAACCCTAAACTACCCCTTGACTGCTTTGCCTCCATTAGATTTCCTAAGCACTAGTGTTTTAAGGAACAGGTTAAAAAGAAAATCCTAATGTGATTTTTTTATAATGTGTTTATTCTTTATCTTATCCTAGTGACGAAAATCTTCTCCATGGCTGGACCCTAAATAATATTCCTTTACGTGCTAAGTGGTATCTAGAGAGTGGGATAGGTTTAATAAATACCCTAATCCTAACGTGTACCCTAACCCTAGCCCACACCCTAACCCTAATGCGTACCCTAACCCTAACCCTAACCCTAACCCTAACCCTAACCCATACGCTACGCCGTACCCTCACCCGTACCCTAACCCTAACCCTAACCCTAACCTATACCCTACGCCGTACCCTCACCCGTACCCTAACCCGTACCCTAAGCCGTACCCTAACCCTAACCCTAACCCTAATCCTAAACCTAACCCATACCCTACGCCGTACCCTAACCCGTACCCTAACCCGTATCCTATGCCGTACCCTAACCCTAACCAATACCCTACGCAGTACCCTCACTAGTACCCTCACCCGTATCCTAAGCCCTACCCTAACCCTAACCCTAACCCTAACCCTAAACTACCCTTTACTGC